>NC_060121.1:717146588-717449618 GCF_021461395.2 Schistocerca americana | reverse complement strand
GTAGGTAAAAAGACGAGGGCTAGTAGAAATCCTCGGGTAATAGAAGAAATGTTGAATTTAATTGATGGAAGCAGAAAATATAAAAATGCAGTAAATGAAGCAGGCAAAAACGAATACAAACGTCTCAAAAATGAGATCGACAGGAAATGCAAAATTGCTAAGCAGGGATGGCTAGAGGACAAATGTAAGGATGTAGAGGCTTATCTCACTAGGGGTAAGATAGATACTGCCTACAGGAAAATTAAAGAGATTTTTGGTGAAAAGAGAACCACTTGTATGAATATCAAGAGCTGAGATGGGAACCCAGTTCTAAGGAAAGAAGGGAAAGCAGAAAGGTGGAAGTAGTATACAGAGGGTCTATACAAGGGCGATGTACCTGAGAACAATATTACGGAAACGGAACAGGATGGAGATGAAGATGAAATGGGAGATAGGATACCGCATGAGGAGTTTGACAGAGCACTGAAAGACCTGAGTCGAAACAAGGTTAGGTTAGGTTAGTGGTGCTTAACGTCCCGTCGACAACGAGGTCATTAGAGACGGAGCGCAAGCTCGGGTTAGGGAAGGATGGGGAAGGAAATCGGCCGTGCCCCGATACTGAACTTAATTGATGAAAGCAGGCAAAAGGGAATACAAACGTCTCAAAAATAAGATCGACACGAAGTGCAAAATGGCTAAGCAGGGATGGTTAGAGAACAAATGTAAGGATGTAGAGGCTTATCTCACGAGGGGTAAGATAGATATTGCCTACAAGAAAATATGAGAGACCTTTGGAGAAAAGAGAACCACTCGCATGAATATCAAGAGCTCAGATGGAAACCCAGTTCTAAGCAAAGAAGGGAAAGCAGAAAGGTAGGAGGAGTATATAGAGGGTCTATACAAGGGCGATGTTCTTTAGGACAATATTATCGAAATGGAAGAGGATGTAGATGACGAAGAAATGGGAGATATGATACTGCGTGAAGAGTATGACAGAGCACTGAAAGACCTAAGTCGAAACAATGCCCCGGGAGTAGACAACATTTCATTTGAACTACTGACAGCCTTGGGAGAGCCAGTCCCGACAAAACTCTACCATCTGGTGAGCAAGATGTATGAGACAGGTGAAATACCCTCAGACTTCAAGAAGAATATAATAATTCCATTCCCAAAGAAAGCAGGTGTTGACAGATGTAAAATTACCGAATTATCAGTTTAATAAGCCACAGCTGCAAAATACTAACGCGAAATGTTTACAGACGAATGGAAAACTGGTACAAGCCGACCTCGGGGAAGATCAGTTTGGATTCCGTAGAAATGTTGGAACACGTGAAGCAATACTGACCCTACGACTTATTTTAGAAGAAAGATTAAGGAAAGGTAAACCTACGTTTCTAGCATTTGTAGACTTAGAGAAAGCTTTTGACAATGTTGACTGGTATACTCTCTTTCAAATACAGAAAGCGAAAGGCTATTTACAATTTGTACAGAAACCAGATGGCAGTTATAAGAGTCGAGGGGCATGAAAGGGAAGTAGTGGTTGGGAAGGGAGTGAGACAGGGTTGTAGCCTCTCCCCGATGCTATTAAATCCGTAAATTGAACAAGCAGTAAAGGAAACAAAAGAAAAGTTCGGAGTAGGCATTAAAATCCATGGAGAAAAAATAAAAACTTTGAGGTTCGCCGACGACATTGTAATTCAGTCAGAGACAGCAAAGGACTTGCAAGAGCAGTTGAACGGAATGGGCAGTGTCTTGAAAGGAGGATATAAGATGAACATCAACAAAAGCAAAACGAGGATAATGGAATGTAGTCGAATTAAGTCGGGTGATGCTGAGGGAATTAGATTAGGAAATGAGACACTTAAAGTAGTAAAGGAGTTTTTCTATTTGTGGAGCAAAATAGCTGATGATGTTCGAAGTAGAGAGGATATAAAATGTAAACTGGCAATGGCAAGGGAAGCGTTTCTGAAGAAGAGAAATTTGTTAACTTCCAGTATTGATTTAAGTGTCAGGAAGTCGTTTCTGAAAGTATTTGTATGGAGTATATCCATGTATGGAAGTGAAACATGGACGATAAATAGTTAAGACAAGAAGAGAATAGAAGCTTTTGAAATGTGGTGCTACAGATGAATGCTGAAGATTAGATGGGTAGATCACATATCTAATGAGGAGGTATTGAATAGAATTGGGGGAAGAGGAGTTTGTGGCACAACTTGACTAGAAGACGGGATCATTTGGTAGGACACGTTCTGAGGCATCAAGGGATCACCAATTTAGTACTGGAGGGCAGCGTGGAGTGTAAAAATCGTAGAGGGAGACCAAGAGATCAATAGACTAGGCAGATTCAGAAGGATGTAGGCTGCAGTAGGTACTGGGAGATGAAGAAGCTTGCACAGGATAGAGTAGCATGGAGTTCTGCATCAAACCAGTCTCAGGACTGAAGACCACCACAACAACAAATGAAACAAAATCAAAAACAAATTAAAACAAAGTCAGAGACAAACACAGCAACATGTTCAAAAGCTAGACACAATTTAACAAAATCAGAGCAAAACACAGCAACAGCTTCAAAAGCTAGACACAATGGAACAAAATCAGAGACAAACACAGCAACAGCTTCAAAAGCTAGACACAATGGAAGAAAATCAGAACAAAACACAGCAACATCTTCAAAAGCTAGACACAATGGAACAAAATCAGAGACCAACACATCAACAGCTTCAAAAATCAGACTCAATGGAACAAACGCTTGAACAAACAAGTGAATATTTAACTGCAGAGTTACTTAAAATTGAATCTAAATGTCAGAATGTCTGTAATGACGTAAAAGCACATTTTTGTGAGCATTTTCAACCTATTTTTTCGCCCCATGAAAATGCATTACAGAATCACGAAGCAGCAATAAAAGAACGGCAAACTATTGTGCATGAAAATCACGACATCGTGCAAGTTCAATTTGAGTCAGTTGCATCTACCGATTCGGTTACGGAACTTGCAAAAACTCAGGGAAAGTTAAAGGACACAGTAGATACGCTTTCGACACAAATGGACACTCTGAAACTTGGTTCAGAAAGACACACGGAGAAAATCTGTTCATTATCAGAAAGAGTAGTCGAATTTTCGGATCAGCTAAATAATTTACCTACAAAGGTAGGTGATGATCTGAAAGACACAAGAGCTGTACCCTTTACTGACACAGAAGAGTACGAACAAATTATGAAATTCAAACAAAATCAGAATCAAATTAATACGCAACACAAAAGAGAAATCCAGGAAGTACAAGATCAGTTGGCACAAGTAATACAAGAATTACATATTTCGGAGGACACTCGCGCTCCAACACAGGAAGAAGGATTTAGAAAAACAGAAACGTCACAAAATAATAACACAGGGCATTCTCGAAATTTTGAAAGAAGTTAGCAAAGTGCACCGAATTGTGAGATGGAACTGCCGACACGACGTAACAATGACCGATATGCGACTCGCCGACATGATGATTTGAACTATAACCTGTTCATTACTGCACGTAAATTCAAAGCATTTAAGAATTCTGTCAAAGATATTCATTCACAAGCGTGGCTTCATCAAGTCTCTCACTGTTTTCCTCCCAACTGGTCATTGGAGTACAGGTTAGAATTTATGTGTGGCTACTTAGAGAATGAACCAGCTGTAAGAATAAGATCGGTCATTCACGATTCTCACAGTGAAGGAGAATTTTATCATGCCTTCCTCTCAGCATATTGGTCTCAAGCTACTCAAGAACGAATAAAAGATAGCATCATAATCATGATATTTTGAAGACATGTTGCACAAGAATCAGTACCTGTCAAACCCATACAGCCTCTCAGAACTCATCTGCATTTGCTTAATCAAATTGCCTGGACATTTAAGACACATTATTTTGGCAGGACCTTGTAAAGATTACATTGAGGTTTTTCAGGGGTTCTTACAAGAAATGGAAACTGACACTGACAATCGTGGGACGCGAAACCAGGAAAACAACAATTACAGGTGAAATCTGTCACAACTCCGTGACGACAGAAATAATAACTGGACACGACAAGGCTATTCTTACAACGCAAATCGTGACCAAAACGGACACCACCCGTGTGACAACCGTAGGCAGAGTAATAATAATTACAGTGAAAGATCACATCTCCGCGGTAATGACTATGACGGAGATAATCAGAGAAACAGACAATATGGGAACCAAAGTAATTATTATCAAGGTAGACAGAACAACTTCAGACACAACGGTCTACTGCGCAGTTACGATTCAGGGAGAAATTCTCCTCCACTTAATCAACAAGAAAGAAATTACAGAAACCACTGACATAACGACAGACGATATAATCATAACAAAAAACCTGTATTTCATCAGAACTGGCGGGATTCAAACAGGGCAGGGCCCTCTCGGCAAGGTGAATTAGTAGAAGTTAGATATCCAAACCCCAACAACGATGAGCGACAACGAAGAGACAGTAGCGTTATGGCAGATAGCCACTTGTTACGCCTTCTGCACCGGCGGCTGGGAAGCCGTCAGTCCGGGCGTCAGTCGCCGGCGGCGCCTGTGACCAAGACCGCGCTGTGGCCGGTCCTGCTGGAAGTTCTCGCTGTATTTGTCAGCCATGGTGCCGACCGAACGTGGGCCGACCCCCAGAGCTGAAGTTGACATCTGGCGGCGAACGGATGACTCCTGCGACCTCGAACAGACTTCCAGAATCGACACCTACGAAGATTGAACATTCGGACAAAGACCACGTCCGTCCTCAGATCCGAACTGCTTTCTAATGGCTTCTGTCTGTTGCTCCCTGCGCTCCACTATTTATATCAGGCAGGAGGACGTTTTTTACCCTCCGTGGTAGCTTTTTGTTATTACTCCCGCAGTATATTGCAGCGTAACTTAGCGTGCTGGCCTCACCTCCTCTTACTCAGCACTCTCCAGGCTTCGCTCGGCACTCGGTCTGCATGCGTCCTTGCTTCAGCCAGTTGGTAGACTGCTTCCGTCAGCAAGGCTACCTGTGCCGCGCTTACTTCGCAACGCCTCGGTCGCCAGGTGCCTCTGTTTTGCCATTCTCCATTGCATGAAGGAACGCTTACTACTTGTGGACGCAACAGTAGACAATGACTCATACTGTTGGCAGCCACAAGACGTACTTATGAAGCTGACGTAGCTGCTGTGGCTATTAATTACGTAAAAATAGAAGACATTAGGGACTTCTTACTCCAGGAACACGATGTAAAACATAACAACATTGTATATTGTGTAATCTACATCACAGTAAGTGACGTAAAATTTAGGGCAGTACTTGACTCTGGCAGTCCCATTTCAGTAATTAGTGAAACAGCTTTTAGCAAATGCAACAAATCAAACGATTTCTCCACACTTCCTTTATGTAAGATTAAATTACAAGGTGCAATCCTTGGAAAAAGTGTCGTTGTACGCCAACAAACTAACTTCAAATTCTTGACTATGAACTATTTTGTTGTTCCATTATTGTCAACAGATAATATATTGAGGGTAGACTTTTTGAACGAATACAAAGTAATCTTAGGCTTTCACAACGTTGAAATAAGTTTAGAGAAAGAAGGTAAGTCAATAGCATTGAAATTTGAAGATTGGCTCTTAAACCATGATGAGGAAATTAACCGGCTTCAACTCTTGTTAGACAAGAGTTCGGAATGTTTGACAGAACTTGACATTAACTAACACTCTGCACGTATTTACAGGGATGATATCGATGACGTATTTGATACTAATGACTTAATTCAGAGTACAAATTCAAACAATTCAGAACTGTAATGACATTGATAGGCAGGACCTTATTGACATATTACAATCACATTCCCCAGTTTTTGCTCACAAAACAGAAGCAATCAAGGGATATCAATACCAGTTTGGTGTTCGTGAGCATACTAACTTTTGTGTTAGACCATGCGTAATTCCGGCACATTATAGGGGCCGTGTTAGAACAGAATTACAATCTATGTTTGACGAGGGCATTATTGATCCTGCAGTAATGTCATACGACAATCCATTACACTTTGCTGAGAAGAAAAATGGATTGATAAGGCTTGTCTTGAATTCGAGACAAGTCAGTACTATCATCATTCCTGAAACATACAGGTCTGAAACGTTGGAAGAACTTCTTCAAAATTTTGATGGTGTAAAATTGTGTCTTCTATTGATCTCATCTCCAGCTTTTATCAGATAGAACTTCATCCAGAATGTAGAAAATACACAGCTTTCCTTTTTTTTCGGCGTTTGTTATCAATTACGGAAACTTCCTTTTGATTTGAACGTTCCTTCGGTAGCATTCATTCGTGAGCTAAATTCCATATTCCCCGAGTTCTTAAAACGTCGTATCACCTTATAGGTGGACGATATTCTAATAGCAGAAGCCTCATGGGAACAGCAAAATCGCATCCTCAACAGTGTGTTATGTATTTTTTCAGAATTTGGAATTACAGTTAACTTGGAAAAGTCTGAATTCGGTAGGTCAAAGGTGAAGTTTTTGGGACACATTATGTCTTCTGAAGGCATTCAGCCAGATCCTGAAAAGTTAGAAACAATCAAAGCCATTCCAGTTCCATCCACAAAAAAAAAAAAAAAAAAAAACAGGTCTACAGTTTTCTAGGTCTCGGAAATTTTTACCATCGTTTTCTGAATATGCAAATTCTAGTTACACCAAAAGTTTGTTCTCTCACTGTAAAAAATACTACTTGGAACTAGGACGAACAGGCAAAGTTGGAATTCAGTTCTTTGACAGAAGCGTTGCTTAACGCGACAATACTAGCTCATCCAGATCTGTCACAATATTTCAGCCTTAGCACAGTTTCTTCTGAAGTCAGTCTTGGTGCCTATTTGTCTCAAGAAGCCATAGAATATGACACTACTGTTAAGAAAACCATTGCTTTTGCTAGCCATGTGACAACAAAATCTGAATTAGAAACTTTAGCTATCGTTTGGGCATTTAACAAATTCTGTTTGTTTCTTTCACGTAAACACTTAAAAGTATATAGTAATCATCGTGCATTACAATTTCTTAGGTCTTCAAAATTAAATCATGACAGTTTAAAACGTTGGGCATTGTTTCTACAAGAATTCCACTTCACAATAGTCCACATTCCAGGCAAGGAGAACATTGTTGCGGACGCATTATCACGTGCACCGCCTGGACTTGAGAAAAGTAACACAGAAGTGAACCTCAAAAAAGGTTTCAGTATTCTTTACATTCAGAAAGTCGCCTTTGAAAACTTCATCACCAGACATTGCTTAAGAACAAGATAAGGATCCGATTTGGAAAGACATCAAAAGTAAATGGCATCAAAGGACAAACACGCAGATACAGCACAATTGTGTGGTTAGATACAACATACTCTTCAAACGTTGCGCTGTTGATGACAAGCTATGGGTACTTTGCATTCCTGACGATTTTGTCAATAACCTCATTTGGTACATTCATTTCAGCTAAGTACGCTTTGGTCCACGATAATTTTGTCATGTTCTTCGGCAACTTGATATTTTAACAATATGGAAAAGAGAATTCGAAGAGTCTTGTTTATTTGTAAACTTTGTCAAAAAGCTAAACCATCTACCATCTCACATCGTACTCCATTGTTTCCTATCATTCCTTCTAAATTAAAAGAATTTACTGCTGTTGATCTCTTGGGGCCCCTTGTCAGAACATCGAATGGATTTTCATTGATTCTAGTAGCTGCTGAACTTACTTCAAAATTTGTTTCTCTCACTCTGTTTCTGGACGGTCTGTATCCAACACCTTAGCAAAAAATTTCTTACGTGAAGTTGGACACGTTGCTAAAGTCATTTCAGATAACGGACCACAATTCAGATCTGCTGTTTGGTCACACATGCTTCGGAATCATAAAATCAAACCTGTTTTTATTTCATTGCACTCACCACATTATAACCCGTCTGAACGATTTATGAAAGAAATCAATAAGCTTTGCAGACTTTATTGTCACAGAAAGTATTAGTACTGAGACAGATATTTACACCTATTTCAAAATGTGCTCAATGAAATGCCTCATGATTCCGCTGCTTTACCACCTCTTCTTGTACTGAAGAATGAAGACCCACCAAACAGAATAAGAGAGCTTGTGCCTTTTTGGAATACACGACAGAAAGTCATAATTGATTTGGCTATTAAAAATATAAAGTCTGATGCAGACAAAAGGAGAAAATTACACGGTAAAGCAAATGCAAAGAAACTATATATTGGTCATAAAGTTCTCATTAAAGCTCATTCATTGTCATGTAAGAAGAGACACTTGAGTGACAATTTTTTCCTGATTTGTAACGGACTTTACAGAATCTGACGTACGCCACATGATATTTGCATTGAAGATGAAACTCTGCATACTAGGAAGAGGAAAGATTTACACCACATTTCACATGTAAAACTGTTTATTGAGAGATAATCTGCTTTTAACTTAGTCTTTGCCATCAAATGTTTCATTTAAAGTTACTAGTACACTTTGTCACACTTTGAAACTGTTAACATGCAACAATTTTTTGAAATCAACTATCCAACCAAGAACCTAGGGAACTTATTTGCACAGTAATTACGTCTGATTTGTTATAGTGAACAGAGAACACAGTGTTATTATGTGTACATCTTGCTTGTTCATTTCACGCTTACGTAACAACTATAACTCTTACATATTTAGAACATTTACTTTAATGCAACATTTAGGTTTACTTGAAAAGACACTATTTATTCAAAGTATTTTCTGTGAGATTACAGATAACTTAGTATTTGGTTTGTCTGACAGCTACACGATTACATCACGATGCTACTAATGAGTGACACAGATTACATCGTTGCTTTTGTGCTGTATCTCTCTTAAATCTGCACATTTTTTCCGTATTTTTCTGGAAAGTAAAACATGGTTTAGTACTAACTTTTGTGGTATAGCTACAATGAGGCAGCCTTTTCCATAGCACAACAATACGTTACAGTACAGTACTCTCTTGATCACGGCAATAAGCGTTATAATTACGATATCTATAAGCATAGGATTTCACTATCATTTATGACGAGATGAGTACATTGACTTCTACAGAACTTTGCTTATGGACGACGATGACTACGACATTTGGCACATTTTTACCGTCATGTAATGAAAGAAATTATCTTACAGCAAGATGCACAGTTTAGCGCTACAGTACACGTATTTGGGTGATTAATTTTTGTACTTGGAACATTTTTTTGAAAGATTCTTGAATTACAAAGATACAATGAAGGTTTTCGGTGATACATTTCGTTCAATTGCTGTAATCTGTAACACCTGAGGGTTTAATTACATTAATCCTCAGGGGGTACAGGTTTACTTTGTGTACTAAGCGTGTGGGAAGCGCTAGGAGCCCTAGCTTATATGGTATTTGCTTATACAACTTTACACATCGGTACCATATTTCTCTAACACAGAATAACGCAGCTATCTGATTGTTTAACAGAGAAACAGACTTTTTTTTACGACGTCAGTAACAAACGTTTACGCAATAACACAGCTGGATAACTTCATGCGTGTGAAATTTTATTTTGTCTGTACTTTGTCAACTTTTCATATTTTTTCGGAACCATTGTGATACTATGAGAGCTTTTAATTATGTATTTGGTATGGGTTCATAATGTTTTAAGTACGTTTGAGGTAGATGACTTTATTGAAACGAGCAGAGAGCTTTTTTTTAGGTTTTGATATTATTGAAAGAAGCTGTGACGATTTCGAGATGTGATTGATCTGTAATGGTGATATTATTACGACAACGATGTGTATTTTGCTGTTGAGGTATGTTTATGATCAATAACATGATGCTATATGAGGAATGTGGCTATATATTTGTAAGTATGTGAATAACGAGTAGCGAGTAGGGACTTTGGCTTATGAAAAGGATGTTGGAAACCAAGAATCGTACTTTTAGAGTTACAAAATGTGTGTGCATGCGTGAATGTGAGTACCACTACGTTAAAAGAAATTTTGGACACTATTATATATGAGATTTTGTTTCTACTTGCTTCTAAATCAAATTTCCAACCTGTGAACTTTTTTGCATTTTATATGAGATTGTCACTGTAGCAGAAACTGCTGTCGTAAATATTTCAGTAAAGAGGATAGGTGACCTTGACATAATGCACTGTGGGTGCCCAGCTGTGCGACAGTCGCCTGGAGAAAAAAAGCCATTAGTATGGGCCTTTCAGAAGCACACGTGAAAAAAAAGGACCATTTACCTTGCTATTGGCATTTCTTTGTAGAAAGCATCACAAATACGACATGCTCATACTTGAAGACATATGTTTACACTTTGGGGCTCATAATTTCTGATATTTAGTGAAATGCATAATGAAATGATGAGGAATATTTTACGTCTACACATCTGATTATGACCACTGTATGGTTGAGAGATTTCTTTTGCTGCCTTATGAAATGCCATGTGGCTAGTGAATGATGTTTCATCCCTTGATTTGTGTATATATTTGCTCATTTTGTTTAATATCTAGTTTCCAGCTGCACTGCAGCGTTGGTTAAAATAAAATTTAGTAGATTTACTAATAGAAATGTCTACAGACCCAGTAAGTAATAATTTTGTGATATACTTTCCTTAAAAAAGGGAGCACAAACAGACATTTCTCTTCACAGGAACTGCATACATAATTTTTTCAACGACTTGGTAACTTGTTTGGCAGAGTTGTGATGCATCACTCTATTGTTAAGATGTGAAATAAGGTTAGACATTTCCTATCTTTACTGTAATATTTGTTCAGCTTGAGCTTTGTTATGTTTAGGTATAAGTTACTGCACTTACTGCTCCTGTTTGTCAGGCATAGTGCTATTGTATTTCACTGTGAGTTACTCTGTTAAACCAGTTTTACTACTGATTTATTTTTCTTGTCGCTGCACATTGGCTCATATCAGTTGTAATGTTGCATTTGTTTTGCTAATTTATACATACTGCTGCTTACTTTGCCACTTTGAATTTTTTGTCATTGCATTGAGAAGCTATAAGAGCAAGGTTTGGCCAAAAAAGTAGTGTACAATGAAGAATAATTATTTTGAAGAGGATATAAACACAGAAGTAGGGTTTAGGTTGGTTGGTTGTTTTGGGGGAAGGAGACCAGACAGCGTGGTCATCGGTCTCATCGGATTAGGGAAGGATGGGGAAGGAAGTCGGCCGTGCCCTTTCAGAGGAACCATCCCGGCATTTGCCTGGAGTGATTTAGGGAAATCACGGAAAACCTAAATCAGGATGGCCGGACGCGGGATTGAACCGTCGTCCTCCCGAATGCGAGTCCAGTGTCTAACCACTGCGCCACCTCGCTCGGTTAGGGTTTAGGGACAATGGGTTTAGGTAGGATTTTCTTAGAAACAAATGATGAACTAAGGGAGATCTCCAAGAAGTAAAGAAAACTCTGTTTGCAAATCAAATACTATAAATACTGCAGTACCAAATGTCTCACTGAAAATAAATCCTGTCCTGTCCTTTTGTGTTATTTGGCTATGTGTTTGTGCACCCATGTGTATTTGTGTTCTTCCTGTCTTTATGTGTTTATCTGATAAGAGTTACGTTGTAGCTACATTCACTATGATGAGGAATACTGTTGTCCTCAAATATAATTTGCATTAATAATACATTCTTTACTTTGTAAAGATGTTTAGACGTTATTTATTTTGTTCTGTTTTAATGTTAATGTGTGAAGTTAATGTTTCGAAAGATATTCTATTTTTTTTTATTTATTTGCTTGTGTCATAATTCCTGTAACACCGATATGTTTATTTCTATTTCTTTTGTAAAGCCTGCAATACTACAAATTTTGTCTGTATTTTTATGTTCTTTAATGATGTTATCTGTATCTTTATAATTGTATTCTTATGCAGTAAATTTGTAATTGCATAGACACCAGTTCTTCAAATTAAGTTTCATTTCACTGCACACATTTCTGTTGGTCATAGTATATGCAGAATATGTGAGGAAAAAAAAGGGACTCTTAGTGCTTGGACATAAGTTAATAATTCAACAAGTAACTGGTTAACAGCATTGCTGGTTCTAAGGACATTTCAAAAACATTTCTGTGAGTGCACAAGTGGTGGTTCATGGACTTGCTACATTATCTGCAAGACTATTCGATGGTGATTGTGCACCTGCACAGTCACAACGGGTGGCTACTGGCCATCTCTACAAGGATTACAGTGGGTCTGCACCTTTGATGGCCCACCAATACCATTATCTCTACAAGGACTACATTGGGTCTGCATCTGTGGTGGTCCACCTATACCATAACCTCTACCAGGAGTACAGTGGGTCTGCTCTGTGATGACCTACCTACCAACATTCTTCGAACCTTCGACTGACTCTACTGTGTGTTTGCTCTGTTGTGGCCCATTACCTGTCTGCATGTCAAGAGTCAACACTGTCTTTCCATTGGAAGGACAACACTACTTCTTCAAAACTGATGGATATTCACTACTTCTGTGTGCATTTTCTTTCACTGCTCAGACTACTGTGATGAATGATCAGGACTGTCTTTATGACTGAGGACTATTTTTGCTTTTGACCAACAGTGTATCAATACGTGTGTGCATTTGATATCTTTGTTATTGTAATTATGAAAAATTTTTCAGATCAGTATTGTCCACTGCCCAAAATAATTTGTAAACTTTTTTGTGGAGACCATGGGGGCTATGTAAGTAGGCTGTTTAGGTTTTTATATTGGAACACCACGAAGTGCTCTGTATGAAAATCGCTGACTGCACTGTGTGCAGTCTGTGGCTGGTCGGACTCATTGTTGGAATATTCGCTTGTGTAGTGTTGGGCAGTTGGATGTGAACAGTGCATAGCGTTGAGTAGTTGGAGGTGAGCCGCCAACAGTGGTGGATATGACCAAATTATATACAGTAAAACTTGGTTAACACGAATCCGAAGGGACCGAAAAATCTGGAGTTCGTGTTAAAAAAATCGTATTAAGTGAAAAACACAGATTTTAATAAGTATTCATGTACGGCAGTACACTAATGTCTAGTACACTAGACTATCAATCACGTTATTGTAGACTTATAACACTATAAAGTGATTGTAAAATCCAAGTACTCACAAATTACGTACGTTACTTTCTTGGGAAAAATTCGGTCCTGGTTCGCTGACGTTCATGGGAACGATAATATTTTGTAATTTCACAATCAACTGTAATGATAGCGTCCGTAAACCCAGCAGTGACGTCGGGTGTTGAAGCGAACCGTTCTAATCAGCCCAAGGCTGTAAACATCTCCTGACGGGTATGTGGAATGGTATCTGTATTCTGTTCCGCTTCACTTGCTTCTGATGGCCCTTCTTGACCTTGTTCACAACTTTTGGCACATCCGATTCCGCAGAACCACATACTGTAACATCGTCGTCTACAGTAATGAATTCTTCGAAACTAATCCGAGCGTTCGCAACGTGCTGTAGAACTGTCCATTCATCAGGTGAAGTGGCATCTTCTAACTCGTGGACATCTTCAGTGTTGCTATATCTCCAAGCTGTGTTAAAGCACTTCCCTATATGATGTGGCGATACTGAGTTCCAGGCTGCTGCGAAGGCCTTTATTGCGTCAAGCAGATTCCAATCTGGGGTTTGATTATTGTTTTCAGCAGCACGAATTGCAGCTCTTACAAGTCGCTTACGATAAGCTCTCTTTATGAGAGAGATTATGCCTTGGTCCAAAGGCTGAAGGCGGCTTGTAGCGTTGGGTGGAAAACACCGAACCTTTATCTTCGATAGGTTCAGATCATGAACTTTATGGGCATTACATCTGTCCAATGTAAGAAGAACATATCTATTTTCAGCAACCAGTTGACTGTTGAAACGAAGAAGCCACTTGTGAAATGATGTGCCATCAACCCAAGATTTCTTGTAGTGAGAGTAATGCAAGGTAGAGTATCAATATTTATGTTTTTAAAATAACGTGGTTTCTCGGATTTACCGATAACCGAGGGACAAAATTTGTCACCGCCGTCAGCATTACAGCACAGTACAACAGTCACACTTTGTTTGCTTCGTGCTCCACCGTGACACTTATCACCTTTTATCCCCAGGGTGTGTTTTGGAAAAAGATTGTAGAAAAATCCAGTTTCATCCATGTTAAACACATTACACGAGGCATACTTTTCCCTCACTTGGTTGAATTCATGCAACCAGCTGTTGGCACTTTCTTCACCAACTTTATTTGCTTTACCACAAATTTGTACACATGAAATTGAATGTCTCTTTTGGAACCAATACAACCAACCAGCAGAGCAACGGAAGTCTTCGACGCCCATATCTTTAGCAATATTATTTGCTTTTGACTGAATCCCAGGGCCAGTTAAAGGTATGTTAGTTGCACGAATATGATTGAACCATTCTAGCAGTAACGTCGCAATATCTTCATACTTGGCGGTACGAAGTAGTTTAGATTTGTTTCCAGAGCCTGATGCCGAAGTATCAATAATTTTTTTTCGATTCTTAATAATCGTAGATAAAGTAGATTTAGGTATTTTTAACTGCTCTGCAATTGCTGTTTTCTTGGTACCATGGTCCACTTCATCTAGAATCTTAAGCTTTAACGGTACGTTTAGAGCTGTCTGTTTCCTCTTTGCCATTTTCGCGTGCTACGGTATCCGTTGTAACTGTACTTTTTATTCAGTATTCCAACTCGATACGGCTACAACTAACAGGACACCTGTCAAATTTGGCACTGAGTACATTCCTAAATGCTGCTGTACACAATATTTAATGTCTTAGAATGTACAGCATACGCTTATTGTTGAGGTGATAATCGCGGCTACCGACCCTCAATACATTAAAAACGAGTCAACAATAAGTATAATTGGTTTTGTAGCTACATTTCCTACATTCATTTCGGAAAAAAGTTACGCTTTAGAATACTCTAAGGTCGGAAGTTTGTGTTACAGTGAAATTTAATTACGCTAGGAACTGTAGCAGAGTTCGTAATTCGCGTTAACCGAAATTCGAGCTAACCGATAAAACATACCATAAGAACCAATGTATCCCTGGCGGGACCAATATTTTTTTCGCGTTAACTGCGAGTTCGTTTTACGCAATTTCGCGCTAACGATGTTATATTTATATGACTGTTGAACCCTATTAAGGAAAGTACATTGCTTGTTCTTTATCAAAATCTTTCATTTGCTATCTATTCCCATCAGTAGTTAGTGCCTTCTGTAGTTACAATCTTTTATTTAGCTTGTAGTACTCGCGCTCGCTGTATTGCAGTAGCAATTTTTGTGAGGTAAGAGTATCACGAAAGGAATAGGTTATTATTTGTCAGGGCCATTCTTTTGTAGGAATTATTGAAAGTCAGATTGCGTTGCGCTAAAAATATTGTTTGTCAGTTTAGTAATGATCAGAATAAGCAAAGAGAAAACTGTTTGAGTACGTTGAGTTCTGGTTAGCTGTATGAAAATCAGATAACGTAGTTTACCAGCACAGCCATTTATAATTTTTAAAAGGGGGCGTTTCAATATGTAGCATATTTCATTACATTTATGCACTGTGCTACATATCTAGAGTCTCTTTTTTCATTATCGAGGACGCCACACTGGTGAATTTTTCTTAGACCTTTCATTGTTGTGTATCAATATATGTGTTTTCTGTTTGTTTCGTGCTCAAAACTTCTGAGTGGCGCAGTTACGAGCGACAACACAGTACATATACCAAGCCATAGGAAACTCAGATATCGCGTTGACGTAGAAGCGGCGACGATGCACTCGGTAATTCCCTTGTGGAAGCTACCTCTTGCTTTACGCTTAATGGTGGAATTGAGTGTGCAAAGCTCCTAGCCTAACACTGACACGATGTTGTTTTCTGCGGCATACTGAACAGCCATTACGTGGCGTCAGAAGAGGGAGAGCTTTACTTTGGAATTGTTCGCTTTTTTATTCCTTTAATGCAGTCGTCGGATGGCACCGATGTCATTACCAACAAATGTAACAATTAACAATCCAACAACAAGCTAATAGCTAGGCCGCTCGGCTAGATTACGAGATACAAAACGATAAGCGCATCGGTGAGATAGATTACAACCCTCTGAAGCAATCTATGAATTGGGCACAGCCCCATTGATCGCAAGTGCGATGATGGAGGAAAATGTGATCCGCTGCTGTTAACTTACCACTTTCGTGGATGATAAGAAAAGCGTTCACCTAATGTTTTTCGTACATTCCCTTCATGGAATTTTTTCTCAATCGTAGAGTGACATACACACATGAGGATGTGATTCACAGTGTGGTAATGCTTCATAGAGAAGTATGCAAAAAGAAACTACATCAGTGTCACAAGACACGCAGAGATTGCACATTCTTTATCATCTCTGAGATGGCTTTGGTGCCTCACATTTTTTCTTAAAAACCTATGTCTTACTATTAATATTTTAGTGTACCATATTGTGAATGAGTCGAGAAGATCAGCTATTGTAAGATGGTTCTGTTTATTCTAAGGTAATAATTAACATTTTATTTCCAGATGAGTTATTAATTTGTAACTTGTACCTGCAGTCAAGTGTGTCAGCTGGACTAAATATTTTGTTTGGATTTGAAGTGTGTCTTAGCGGACCCTACAGTTTGGTCAAGAGCCTCTTCGGTGTTTGCGAGTGTATTATCATCGATAATTCGCACAGATTCACTGATTTAAAATTGTTGTTCAGATTCACTCAGAGTATTCTTAAATACAAATTTCGATTACTATTCCGTGAGCTCGATTTCTCACTTGCGACTATTTAATAAATCAAAGATAACGGAGCATCAAGCTGCTCGGATACTGGCTGCACATCATGACACCCACTGATAGTCTTTCGAAGCTAATCTAAATTCATTTTGTTCACTGAACAGATAAAATTACGCAATAACTTGTGAACCGGTTTTCCTGATGCAAACTGAATCTTTCCTCGTCTCTACTCTCCTTGTCTGCCAAGAACAGGTAGTATCACATCTGTCGCCCAACATACGGTCAAGCATTAGTGAAATATAGTTATTGTTCTACAAATATTACTAAATTGTAAATTCTTCTTTATGCTGCTCGACGACGAAAAGGATTTAAGGGAAAACCAAAGGGACAAATATATATATATATATATATATATATATATATATATATATATATATATATATATATATATATATATATATATATATGAAATTAATTGTTGAATTTTCTAGCTAAAACAAGAATGGATAGCATAATATAGTACTGACAACACAAACTGAGGAAGGACAGTAATTTCTTGTTAACGTTAATTTGCTCATTCTGCGCCTGCCTGCATGTAATCGTTAGTAGAACATGGCAGGAAACCTTAAATTATGTACACATTTAAATTAGCACAATCGATATTTCAATAGATTGATGACTAAAGCACCACAGAGAGGAAAATTTTTTCGTGTTTATCCCTCAGAGAGTTATTTTATGTGATAGCTGCATCGATAGAAAGCGCTATGTTTGTGCCACTGTTGACAACTTTTGATACATAATTCTAAAGAACTATTTCTTTCTACCCTAGCGATAAAATTAGTATACTTAAAAGCCAATCTCGAACCAATGCAATGGAATAACCTGAACAAAGTAGCTTTAATCCTCTAAACAGGAATAATGAACTCATTAACCCAGCATGGACAGTGTTCCTGATGAAGTAAATGAAACCTATTCACACCCTGTAAGTGCTATAACTAGTAGGACCCCTAGTGCAGTAATATATGCACTCATGGAAATATTAGGAAGATTTGATCAGTGTTCTAAATAGTTGAAGCTAAAACTAGATCACCAGCCCAACAGAAAGCTGAACACTTAAAGTTAGAACTAACCGAACTCCAGGAACAAAAAGCTGAAAAGTCTAAGAAGTACACAAAACTTTTGAAAATACATTTGACCAGTCACATTACGAAACAGGTGTGACAGCACACTGACGAAACTCAAACAGAATTATAATGGTGTGAAGAATGAAATTACCATTTGTCAAAAGCTGCTCCACGATATTCCTGATGCCGTACTGACTTTGGTAGAAGGTATCAGTGAGGTGTAACTGGATCACACTGCACCAAAAACCACGGTCCAAGCAGTTGTAAACCACAAGGAAGGAAGAGGGACAAATTTCTAGGAGATTAAGACTCAGAAATAAATTAAAGTCTTGGTCTTCAGTTAAATAATGTAATTCAGGAAACAGTAGCTGAGATAAATTAGAAACAGTTACAATCTATCGTGGTTGAATTTGATCAAATCAAAAAGATTCTAACAGGTGAACTACCAAAGTGGTGTCATGGAGATGATGAACAGTCAAAAAATATGCCAGGGATATATATGTTACTAAGGGAACATTGTGCGAATGTATCTTCCCAGTCCACAGTACTAGTGAGACGTAAGACGATCTCTAAGTGTCTAATAATGGCCAGGGAGAGGAAGTAAGAACTCGTGTCAAGGCCACTTTCACCTTATGTTTTCTCTGTCATCAGTATTGCTTACACAAAACTTATTGAAGCTTACACAGTGCCCAGTCTTTCTCCCAGAGAAGAGAATTATCTGTCCCACTGTATTTATCCATTCATTTAAGGGTACTCGACTATGGCTATGGACTGAGCAATAGGAGACTCAACACACATAAAAGGTGAAGGGGTCCTTTCGGTAGGCAGAAACGGCAGAATTCTATCTGTCGAACTTATGAAGAATCTGAGAAAGCATTTCTAAAAAACATTTTTTGGCCTACATATATTTAAGAGAGATTGAGAAAGGTGTTATTTAATCTTGAGATTTAAAATGACCGCAACGAAGCTTGAGAAAGTGTTTTGAACGGTGCTTGAACAAGACCCATTACTGGGACGAACCGGTCTCACATCGAGATGTTCTTCGCATTTTAAAGGCAAAATTACCTACAAAAATTGGCGAGAAGCTAGTCCATTGCCTGAAACTATTCTTCAGCAATTCATGTCAAACCTGAATTCCACTGATCTCATTTGTTCTCTTATTTCTGTAGTGCTGGTGTGAGGAATAATAAGCCCCATTACACACGTCCACAGCAACATTTCAACAATCCCAGTAGGCAACCCAACGAGAGATAACCTGACTTTGATGTGCAACAGCCTGCAGCTTTAAATCAATGTAATGCACTATGTGCAAGATACTTCAAATTCCTATAAACCAAGCAGAGATAAAAATTGATATCGTCCTGTTTATAGCAATACAATACTGACACTGATATCAGCAGAGGTCAATGCCATATGGTTTTATCTTCATTTCATAAAATAGTAAAAAAAGGGTTAATACGCCTATCATAGCACTGGAATAAAATATGGAGAAACCGCTTTTCAATTAATTGAAAATAGTTTTCTTACACCATTAACTGTTCTGAATTGTAAAAAAAAAAAATAATGCCTTTCAACAACGAATACATATGGCTGTTATAATTCTTACAGCAAAATAGTCAGCAGATCGCACATGTATTTAACAAGGTTTGGCTGGCTGGAATTCATAAGAAAATAATACAGAAAATTCTTCTACATTGATAATAATATGGTGGTTATAGAAACACAGTTTGTTTGAAAAAAGACACCAACTTAGCATATTGTTTACATCCAGTCATCAAGTGCTATAACAATAAAATAAAAATTTATCAACCACCAGTACTTTTTTGGATCTGTACAAACAAATCAACTACGTAAATCATTGTAGTTTTTAGAAGAAAACTCTAAGAAGTAATACACATTCAGTGTGATAAAAATGATTCTGTGTGTAGTGCCAGATAAATGACATAATAAAAGTAAGAGGAAACTTTCCAATTAGGGGCAGTATCATCATCACAGTTCCAGCATAATAAAGCCTAAGACCTCTCATTCTAAAGATTGGAGGAATACGATGGCATTAACCTATCCTATTGAGAAGAATGTGAAAGCCTACCTGGAACATGAGTTGTTTGAAAAATCGAGAAATAAAGGAATTATTCTCACATGAAGTCAGTATGGACAGCTCGACACAGTAAATACACCACTCGTCTTCTTAAAATAAGGTGCATTTGTATTTCAGTCAAATCATTTCACAGTATAATTAAAAGGTTATGAAAATAATTTAGATTGGAGAATTTTGGGAAGTGCAGTATGTACTGTTATAGAGTACCAACAATGGTATTGGTAAACGCTGGACAACACAGACCAGTTAGCAACATGTCTGTGTTAAAATAATGTAATATGTTTTTCAAATTAAAGGTTTCTGTTTCACTTCGAGAACCAGTCGTCAGCTTACAACAAGTTTTCATTAATTATGCAGTAATTTACCCACTGTAAATGAGATACGCAAACGGTGAAATTTACTGTAAGTAAAGCACTTCTTGTTTCCCATCCACAAATCCACTGAGTATTCTTGATAATACAAAAGAAAAAGTTTCACTGTGTTTCCCACGCAATGAGTATTGTGAGGAAATTTAAGATAATAATGCATCACCAATAAAATGAAATCCCTCCCTTATACTTGTAATTAAATCATGAGTGGAAATCTTGTGGCAATATGATCACATACAATTTGACATTGCCCAATCATTGAAATAATGACTGAAAATATTTGTTTTCAAGTGGTACCAATATACTTTATAGGATTCTTCCATCATTTAAGCAGAAATAATTCGTGGATACACACATTTTCTAATCTACTGGTTTTAGTCTCACATTTGACAAAATACTACTTCACATGGAAAGTAAACATAATATTGTCGAACTTAAAAACAAAGTAATTTACTCACTGTAAATGAGATACGCAAACGGTGCAGAGTTAAGTCAGAAGACTGAAGAACAATGTATGCTTTTAATACTTATCCGAATTTCCGAATTCGACATTTACCACAACCTCACTATGTTTTTATCAATTTTGGAATCAAGAACCTGACAATAAAGTATCTTTAAATGTCGCTGATTATTCACATTGATCATTTCATGATACGGCATTTCTCGTCTTCCCTGTGATACCTACACCTGTCTGCATATTCTGCCGACCACAAAATATGACAGCATTGAATGCTGAAGAAAAGAATTTGTAACACTGGTGAACAAACACAAGAAAACTGTAAAACATAACTCACTTAGCGTTTTATTAGTTGAGAAATCAGGTACTATGCCTGAAGTAATTATGTAAATAAAATTACCTTAAATATTGTTTTTGTAGCACACTAGAGCAAGTTTGTACACTTAATCACGCTGTGCTGTAAATCACACAAAACGTTGCAAATACAACACTCATGCAGGAATTACTTGCATAATACGATTACATACCTATAAGAAATTCCAAGGAAATTGTTATGTCTTATGGAAAATGCACTTATAAGAATTGACAAAAGTGAGAAAGAGGTGATCACTAATGTTACCTTATATGAATGAAGCAATGAGAAGGCATATGGAACAAAAGACTGCGATTTTTGAATATTCATTTACAGATACCAGTCGAATTAAACGATTTATACTCCTACATTGACTTCATAGATTCTAAGCCATACCAATGGCAGAAGCATCACAGAAGTTTTAATCTCAGCGATTTATAAGCACAGAATTTCTGTGATTGCATTTTTTACATTACCGTTTCACCTTTTACAACATGCTGCTGTGGTGACTTATACATACCAACTATATATCGAACAGGTTCCACAACTGCAGTAACGACAGCAGAAAGGATACCAAATATCATTAATACTTGCCCTTAGCGAGCATCTATCACTAAACACATTTAGACTCAATAATAGGTCTACTGTTTACTATATTAACATATGTCTGTGTGGATGAATCAGTAATTTTCGTAAGCTCTGCAGGGAACTTACTGAAGTGAACGGTATGTGAAAACATACAAAATGTACAGCTACAGTCATTACTGCAATGTCATCACACACAGTTTCTCATGATTCAGTCCAAGTTTCGCTATTGTGCCCAACAGATATAAATGACGTGCTATTTATTCTACATCACTCAATTATTTTAGGAGAGAAACGAATCATCATTTATAATGCATACCTAGCCCGGCGAGGATGTGGTAGGGTTAATTTGACCCTGGTCATTTTGTTTTGTTAGCAGTTCTTGTTGCGTAGTTGCGCATTGTCGAAGACCCTTCCATAACCGCGAAGTAGTATTTTTGTGCCCTTTTTAAATTTATTTTTTCGTGAATGTTTCGTGTTTCTTGGTGTTTTATGTCAAAATAGGACAACGAAGAAAGGGAGGCTGATCGTATACGTCGTAGGCTGGCGGAATTATCGAAGAGTAAAAACGACTTTACGACAGAAGGCAATGAAAATGGTGTAAGTGAGCGTAGTGGCAGTAGTGGTACTGAGCAGGATGTAAGTGAAGGCATTGCCAGAGAAGATAATATACCACTAAATGAGCTACAAAATACTGCCCACAACTCTGCGTTACCAGAATTAGTCGAGCGATTGGAAAATCAGGTGCGCAGTTCATTTTATTTTGGTGAAAATGGATCCAAATGGTGCAATAGTGATAAGTTCGGACCCGTTTTGAAAATACCATCAGGCAGGTACCTGGAGTGAGTTTAGTGGCAAGATTAGCAAAGACAGAGCTTGAATGCTGGAGTCTGTTTTGCAATGAAAATAAGCATAGTATTATATTGAAATATACAAACTTGCAAACTGCAAAAAGTAAAGCAGCTTGTGAAGTAGTTGCAAATCACTATTTTATGAAGGAAATGACCATGAGCAGGCTAAAGTCCTATATAGGCTTGTTGTACACTGCTGCATTTTACCGATCTGGGAGGCAGAACACCACCGACCTTTGGGATTCAGATGCAACAGGCGTTGAAATATTTCACCTGACAGGGACATGGCAACGTTTCCATTTTATTCGAAGCTGACTTCGTTTTGACGCTAAATCCACACGTGAGTAAAGAAATCAGCTGGACAACTTAGCACCAATAAGTCAGATATTTGAAATACACGTTGAAAACTGCAAGAAAGCCTATGTACTAGGAGAATGTACAACCTCAGATGAAATGCTGCTTGCTTTCAAAGGCAGATTCAAATTCAGACAATACATTCCATCAAAACCGGCAAAATATAGAATAAAAATATTTGCCTTGATCGACATAAAGAATTTCTATATCTTCAACCTCGAAATATATGCTGGGAAGCAGCCAGAGGGACCATTTTCACTGAGTAATGGACCATCTGATGTGGTGAATAGGCTGGTCCACCCCAACCTGAAAAACAAGCCATAATGTGACTTTTGTTAATTGGTTTACGAACTAGGAAATAGTGTCACATCTGCTGAAAGAACACAAGCTAAATTCTGTGGCAACAGTGCTTAAGAATAAGAGGAAAATCCCTCCTAAATTTTGTAAGACTCGTGGTGGAGAAATCTACTCATTTAAATTTTTGTTTATCACATTCCAAACAAAAACAAAGTTTGCTCATGTCTAGTCTTCGCCACAGTGATGAAACTGGTGAATCGACAGAAGATAAAAAGAAACCAGAGATAAACATGTTTTATAATTCTACCAAAGGTGGAGTTGACGTTGCAGATGAGCTGTCAGCGACTTATGATGTTGGCCGCAATTCAAAGAAATGGCCTCAGTCTGTCTTTTTCGCAATACTGTATATGACCAGCATATATGCTGCTATTGTTCAGCGATCAAATAGCAATAAAAACCAAAGGTGTCGTAAATTCGTAAAACATTAGGCCGTATGCTCGTCAGTGAACGCTTGAGTGCCCTACAAGATGTGCCTCAACTCTCAAGCACTTTGCGTAAGGGAATCAGAGAATTTAGTGGAGAATCTCCACAGTAATCGACTGTCCAGAGTCCAAAGCGTATGAGAAAGATGTCATGAGTGTCCCTACGTTAGACATCGTGAGACACCTCGTGTTTGTGAAGGTTGGCATAAGGACTTTTATCAAGAACACATTATTCCATTCAGAAAAAAATGTCCTACGGCATCAGATGATTAACAGCTTATGTCAATAGTTTATTCTTCAATTTATGTTCGGAGAACATTTATCTCGTAAGTACTTAGCAAAACATCCGAATTACTGACGAGAATAAATGGTTTTCTAGATTTCAAAAAAATATGTAACGTTGAGTGTTGTTAAAATGATTATTTTGTGGACTTCATGTAAAAATTAAGTAATAAAGCTAATAAAGCATTTGTACGCTTAATGGTGTTTATTACTATGAAAATACTTTAATTAATAAATAATTCATAAATTTAATTCCCATCTTAGAAAACTACTTAGAAGATATGAATGAAAAACAGGGTCAATATGACCCTCCACATCCTTGATGCACCATTTTTGCACTACACCATCGCCGGTTTAATAATCTGGAAAACTTCGTTTTTAGAATGAGTAGCATTTA
This sequence comes from Schistocerca americana, assembly GCF_021461395.2. NCBI lineage: Eukaryota > Metazoa > Arthropoda > Insecta > Orthoptera > Acrididae > Schistocerca > Schistocerca americana. The sequence continues at coordinate 717,425,272 of NC_060121.1, read as the reverse complement.
ATTTTCTGCAAGTTGTATGTGTTTTTAATTACAAAAATCAAAATTTCCAACTTTACAGAACTTCGAACATAAAGAAAATGGCAATTTATATGTTCTCGAGCTAAAAGGCAGAATATACTTGAACGAAAATCAGAAAAGTAACATTCAACAGCTTCAGAAGCAGCTAGATTTTGCCACTCTTAAACTTCGTAGAAGAAAGGCTGAGATTTGCTTTCATATTTAACCCTCCCACTGCCAGGATTTTTTGTGTTACTGAGTGGCTCTTGGGCCATATACACCAAGTAATTTACAATGGACAATTTGTATACTGTGTTTTAATATACTAACATGAAACATAGTTTACTGTTTTCAGTGTAACAGTAATGATTCTATTTTCATAAATAATACTTCCAAGAAACAAAAAAAAATTTAAGTTGGTGTCATAATGATCCCAGTGGCACTCACTGTGAAACACCATGAATAAGTTTTAATGTATTGTAAATAGAAAACTGAACGAAGCATCTCTCAATATAGTTGATTCAGAGAGAAAAAGTCATGTATTTTAAAAGAAATATCTTTGGTGACAGGGCAGATATGATTCTCCAAAGTGCTTATTGGGTCATATTGACCGCAGTGGTATTATGAGGGTTAATGTCTGCCGACAGGGAGGTCTCATACATGGATTACAAGATAGGAGACAAACATGTAGTACAGATTTGCATCTTATAGCCTTGAAGGTAGTACCGAAGCGATTCAGTGATTTAGTGAAACACATGAGATCTATATGTGAATGGATGGACAGGGAATTTGAACTCTTCTCATCCAGTGCGTTTTGGCTGTGTTAGGCCACAGACCACTACCTAATTTCCGTAGAACAGATGTCTCCCTTAAATTCCTGCATTTTTTGATCTTATTAACACAAAAATTTCTTGATGAAGTTTAAAAATTTATGTTAGTAGCTGCGACATTGTTTGTTTTCATATCTATTGGTGTAGCACAGCACTCAAAGTTGTTCAATGCTATACTTGTGATTTGTATCATCCGGAATTCCATTCCATCTCTTGTGTATACTGCTCATACCATTTCCTTAAACCAAGCTTACAGTAATGTGGTACTAACTTATATCGTTCTAGGGTCATCTGCTTCAATTTCTTTTACTTCCATAGTTTGAATGTAAACGTGAAACAAATGAATTAAATCTCAAATCAGTCCTAGATGAAATCTTTATTGGGTGGAGTTATGTTACGGATAGGAGATGTTCACAGTATAGCAATGACTTTAATTTCAGTATCTTACCTGGGGAAACAGGGGAGTTTATTTTAGTTTTTTCATCTACTGTAGATCATATTCGTGACTTCTCCTTATGATGTGGAACCAGTCAATACGTTTACAAATAATATATATTTTAGCAGTGAATGCCACTTCTATGAATGTATCTTTTATTTTCACTCTGCAACAAAATTCTATGAGTTTAACCAAATGCACACACACATTATCTATATATTTTTTGAGTAGCCAGAGTTGTCAAGAAGAAATTATTTCAGTTTGTGTTTGAAACTTTATCTGCCATCACTATTAATGCACATAGATCACTGATGTCACTGACAACTTTATGACTTCTCTTGCGATATACAGGAGCCTACTCACATGACATTCCACTCAAATCAACCCTGGCCATGGCTCTTTCAATTGTGTTATTCAGTTTATCTAAAAAAAAAAAAAATGTAAGCCCCTAACAGCGCCACAAATTCACAGCGAGGAAATCCATTTCAGCAACTTCTGTTCGGTTCGCTCTCCGTTCCCGATTCTTTCTCCTATGTAACTTCGTCGTTCCGTTCTTGTAAAGAAGTTTGTCTCCTGCAGCAAGTTAGGAACGTAATTCTATTGTCCCAGCAAACAGAGACACGGAGAAGAGAAAGGACTCGAAACAGCAACGGCAGGCGCGCTGGGGAGAGGCTTGCTCATGATGGTTCCGGTAATGTCGTAAATCGATACCCAGTATCAGGCGTATCGGGAAAACATACTACTGTGTATACAGTAAAAAATACGTTTTCCTTTCTGTAACTGTAGGCCGACGGTTGTTATTCAGGCAGCATGAAAATTTCTCATAACAATGACAGAAAAAATTTGCTATTGTTATGTTGCTACCAGTTGTGCAGTAGTAAATGTAATTGTCAGCTTGACCTAAGTACATTGTTAAATGACTTTCTAATCGCATTGCCTATGTTTCTTTGGAATGGATAAACTGTAGTATGCTGTCGTCGTAATCTGTCAATAGTAACCGCGTTGCAGATGGGACGTGAAAACGATGGTCTTGCTTATTGCTGCTACAAGAGCTTTGAACTGTTTATCATCAAACCAATTCCAGCTTAATTTGACACTAGTGTGTACTTAACATCGAGTCAAAAATGGCCGCGATCTCTAAATATTACTCTCCAATGCATACTTAAAGTTTGGCAGAGTGCACAGACTATTTCAAGCTCGTTCTACTCTCGGACAGCTCGTGGGATAAATGAACTCATTAATATTTCTCTTCGATGTGTAATTCCTTTCATTTTATCGAGGTGGTCACTACTTCCTATATTACGGGAAATCAGAAAAATATTTTCACCTTCTGAAAAGGAAATTGATGAATGAAATTTCGTGAAACAATCTCGCCACAACGAAATACGCTTTTATTTAAAAGATTGCACCTCAATATAATATCTTTGGTTCTCTCTAATCTGAATCGCGTTAATACAAAATATTTCTGATGTTCTCCGTCAGCAATATCTGGTAAAGATACCACGCCACGCAGCACTACTCCAGTAGAGAACGGATAAGCGTACTATAGGTAATTTAGGAGATATTTTGCATCTTCTAAGTGTCCCACCAATGAACTGCATTCTTTGAGTCGCCTTCATACAAAATTTTCTATGTGATGGTTCCAAATTAACGTTTAACCCTTGGCAGAAATTTTGTGTGTACGATTTTGTAATTCGTTTTGATCTTTCATGACTTTGTTAGCCGGTGCTCCATCTGAAAATACTCTGAGAGTGCTGCTCAGATTTTCTTAAATCCTTTATGTACAGATTAAGAACAGCTGGGAGGCTGTAGTGCTACCTTCACGAAACCCAAATATAGCAGATGACTTCCAGTCAGTTGCTACGAACTGTGACCTGACACGAAATTACGAGCCCACTGCATAGGCACACAATTTGACTAGACATCGCTTATGGGGTACGGTGTCAAATGTTATCTGAAAATTTATAAATGTGCAATCATCTTGCAATCCTGTGAGATGACAGATGGGTTCCAGATGCGCACTGGTCTGGTCTGACAGGTGGCACAGCTCGACCCGGGCACCCACGCAGGCGAGTGTAGCTGGCTTGGAGATGACAAGTGGAGGTCCCAGTTTGATCGCCAGACTACACTCGCGCGTTTCCTATAGGCAAAGTACACGGACCATGAATTAAACCTGCTGCCAGATCGGCTACAGGCAAAATGAAGTGTTACTGCGAGTGGTTTTGCACAAAGCGAGCGGCCTCAGCGCCGGGCATGGCGTGAGGGTGCCGCAGTGGCGAAAATTATTTCACGGCAGCTGCATGGATAATATCCCTACTAACGAAGATACAGAACAGGGAAAGGCACCACACGGAAGAGAGACACCAAGCGGGGAAAAAAAGATGTAGATATAATACTACTTTAGACATTAACGGTAAAGGATATGAATGTCTGTACTACCCTTAAAAATTAATTACTTGTCAGTGCCTTAAGCGATCTTTGCAACAAAGTTTCAACAGAACTACTGGCAAACAGCTTCAGAATTCCTATTAAACCAGCACAATTATAGTTATAGAAGTGAATGTTGATTCCGAGGGCATTTTACTTCAAAATAATTTGCGAAACAGTATGTGTAGTGGCTGTATTAGGTAACAGGCAGCAACAGCAATATATAGAGGATTGATACTCCTTATCTTTAAAGTGGGGAAAAGTATATAATGCTAATTTTGTCCATTTCACTGATATAGATGCCAATAACGCTAGAAACAAGGGCTTCCAGTACAACCCTATTGCTAGCATTGAAAATTCCGTTTAATTCTAGCACTCTTTCATATGTAATACTCATACTAGCGATAAGTTTAATATAAATTAAAGACATTGCTAGGTTCACTCACTAAGAGGTGAGCAAACTATCATTTGTAACAGCACATAAAAATCATCGCGAATGTGCAAGGCATGTAAAGTGCTGATGTATGTAGCTTCTACAGTAATGTGTACACTTGTTCTTACGTGAGTTTTGCAACGGCAAATTCAGGCAATACAGCGTGTCCAAGGAGGAATGGCCAATATTTAGAGATATGACAGGAATGATCACTTGAAGCAAAAAGTAAACATGGGCTTTAAAATGTGTACCTAAAGTGTTATGAGTACTGCTTCTTAATTTCCAGACTGTGACACAAATCTCTTCTATTGCAAGCTCTTTACTTTCTGTATTTTGAGAAGCAATTGTGTTGACCAAAGCAAGAAAGAACTGTCAAGTAAACATGGCCTCTAAAGTTCTTACCCTAAGGGCAATGAGTACTTATTCATCTTTGTTACTGTGAAACACGTATCTTTCTCTGAGCGAGTGCTCATAGCTCTCAAGGTACTCATTTTTGAACCCATATTTAACAGAGAATTTTTTGTTTGATTTGGTCCATACAACCACCTCAACATGGAAAACAAAGAGCATGCAGTAGAAGAGATTTGTATCACAATATAGAAGATGACGAAGAGCTCACAAGGTATGCACTTTAGAACCGGTGCTCACTCGGTTCGTTTGCTTCGAATTACTTTTCCTATCGTATGCCTGAACGTTGACCATTCGTCCTGGGACAACTTGCATAAGTGCAGTGGGCATATTGGCTTGAGTCTGTTCGCTTTGTGAGTTTGGTGAGTTAAGATGTGCACCAATGAGCGGAGAGTTAGTCACATTAGGGACTGATGACCTTAGCAGTTAAGTCCCATAAGATTTCACACACATTTGAACATTTTGAACAGTCAGTCAAAATTAAATTTAAAACACACTTATCTGCATCTATTTTATTTCTTGATTTATTATGTCTTTTACTTCCTTTTTATTATGCAAATGTTTGTCAGAACATCATATTCTCCACATTTACACAGCAACTGAATACAGCATAAATACCTCATATTTTGACATATTTATGAATTTATTTAATGAACAGTTTACTACCTTGCTATCAACGTTAATCAGATGTTGATGACAAGTACTTCTAAAATCTGTGCTAATTTAAAAATGATCATTCGCATGTGTTAGTGGACATCACAATTGGAAAAAGATCGAAAAGACGCTTGTGTCAAGAAGGCACAAATAATAGTTTAAACAAAATTCAACGACAATTCGTTGTCATTTAAAGTGAATGTATTTGCACAAGAATAGTAGCTTATATATTTATGACCAAACCTTCATTTATAATTAATGTGTATGGCCTGACTGTGGCAGAATATTTATAACATTTCATTATTTAAATATTGTTTTAATATATTAGTTCAGTCTGGGAAGGGTCAAGTAGAGACCAATTATGTCTGTAAAATTTAAGAATGATATATTTTTGGTGGGCACAGCCTTCAGGCAATGGAAAAACAGACAATAGCAGAACAGTATGGTAGTCAAGTGGAGACTGGGACTTCTCGAGTGAGAGTTCAATGGGGCGATTCTTGAGAATTGGATGTTCGTTCTGGAAAAAGGCAGATCGTCCTGCGGTAGGGTGTCGTTTTTAATGGAGTGAGGGATAGATCCTGGGTGGTGAACAGAAGCGACCATACTTTCCGCCAATACCGCTCCAGAGTAGAATTCTAACTTTTTCCATTTATATTAACGAACTCACGATAGATAGAATATGATCAAATGTTTTTTTTATTTCAGTCTTTGATCACAATATGAATCCTTTAGACGATGACTGGTTGTATGACAGTATATTGTGATGTGTATTGCTCTATTATGTTGAAAGACACACTGCTCACTAGGTGTATATATTTGTATATTATAGATCTGAGGATGGTCATTACGGACTGAAACCGGTCATCGTCTAAAGAATTCATATTGTGATCAAAGACTGAAATAAAAAACATTTGACAGTACTGGATCATTGTTTGCATACGCGACTATGTCGCAGTTGGCGAACATAGAATATGAGTTCCTCATTGTTATCTTTTGTATGTTAATTTTAAATCATTGTGTTGAACTGTGAACTCTTTTGGGGCAGGTTTCATATACTGTGATTGCATAATGGACTTAGTTTTTAAGTATCTTTGATTAAAATTTAGTTTGGGAATTTCGCTAACATTCTTGTAACGCTCTCAATGTAGCTTTACTGCGTTTGATAAGAGTATTTTCTGTCTGTATTTTTAATGAATATCGCAGGACCACTTCCCATCTGTTTGAGAGTTCCTTTCTTGAATAAATGTTATTGACCATAACTCTCTTCTACAACAGTTACAGATGTTAGGATAGAACCCTTGATATTAAATTATTCATTTAACTTTTATTTTGTACAATATTTCTCTGTAGTTTATTAATTCGTAATTCGAGCCACTGCGCAGACTATTTATCTGCATGATCGCAGTTGCAGGCTATTGTTTGCAGTGTAATATCTGCAGGGCATGAAATCAGCCGTGCGTGGCTCAACCCTATGACTACATCTAGCCATTATTTATAAACAGAGCCGTGCGTAGCCGAAGTACCTAAATTACAAAGACGCAACTGGTTTTCTTGTATGGCATGGTGTTTGGAAGAGCAACCGCACTAGCAGTACCTGTTAGGAACCGTCTCCGCGACGAAAGTATGTTTCTCTTTCAAGCAATATGCACAAGCTTCTAATGTGTTGAATATGAATTATTATGGAATGATGCAATACTCAACTGGCTCAGCGACTGTTGTTGTGTGATGTGTAGCTGAGAAACGTATTATGAATGGTAGACAAGGAAATCTAAAACCAAATAATATTAGTTTTTAAAATATGTCATTAAGTATTAACAGCTGTACTATCTAATGTGACACGAATTTTTAAATCTTAGGGAAATTATATAAAAGTATCCTATAGTTGTAGTGACAACACTGTTTGGGTGCAACTGACAAGGTGTCACCGACTCATATCATCATCGTTGCTACAGTTGTAAATAATATAGTTCTTATTGATCCAAAGTAATACCAGGGATTTGCACGTAGCTACAATGATATTCTTGTGTCGTGGACAGACAGAAAGCAGAGTTCCGAGCTGCCAAGAGTACCCAGAGTCCTTCAATGCCACTCCTCCACACCCTCCCCCCCCCCCCCCCCCACCCACTCCAGCCCATCCGATCTCCTCCCCCCCCCCCTCCCACACCACTCCCACCAGTAAATGGATTAAATCAAGGACACTCGTAGAGATGAAGAAAGGAGGCGACCAACTGAGACGTGACCTCAATAGATGGCGGCCATCAGAGTAACAGACGGTACCGGGGAAAGGAACTAATAGAAGCGTACTCTCAATGGGACGTCGATACAAGAACGAACTAAATTTGTATTTCCTCCCTCCATAAAAAATTTAAAAAAATCTGCAATGGATGCGATTACATGTTCTAGTATTTTTTGGGAAATTACTAAGGGTATCTCCTCGAGAAAAGAACAACAGATTACTTGCAACATAACCAGACCTTTTGGCAGCTATTGTACAACTATCAGTAGGTCGGTTTAGTTACTGTGCAAGGAATTCAATAACGAAAAGGCAAGTGCATAAAGGAATCATTACACTGAGCAAGATGGCGCAATGCAAGTACATAAATGAACCGTTACACGGAGAAAGATGGCGCAATGGTTAAAGCATTGTGCCTGGGTTATTGCCCTGAGTCCCAACAACACAAAAGAATTGTTTTTATGTTTTGCCCAAAAACTGATTTTTATTGTCACAGTAGGCAATGAATGCGGGAAGAAATTGGCAAAATGTAAACAGTTATTTTAAGGAGGTAGTGTTCTTTGGAATGTATTTTTAAATGTTTTCCAAATCGAACGTTTATCATGGTAAGCAACGAATAGCAGAAGAAACTGGCAAAAAGCAACAACCTGTTGTTTTTAAGTTGTGGTTTCACTTTGAAGTCATTGGGGTCTACAGTTCTCAACCAACCACCATTTCATGAGATAAATGTAAAAGCAATGTTGCATTTCCCTATATACAACCCCCCATCTCCAAACTTCAAAGAATTCATAATCCCTAACACAAAATACACTTTTAAATAACAAGCAAAATTGGTCTAAAATTTAATAAATTTGTCTCAGATGTATATACTGCTCCAGTGGTTTCATTTCCAAACCTCTCATAACAGCAGTAGTACAAACTCAAATTTGTGTTACATAACTTAAGATACACTTACTTTCTGTGTCAGTGTTCTCAACATGATTCAAAAAATGTTCAAATTTATTAGGATCGCGTAGCGCAACCTTAGCGTCTACTGTTGCTTAGAACGATGCAAGTGACTGCTACAACGTACTACATTCGTTGACGCACATCACTGTATCACTTAATGTCTCTATTTCGCAATAGCAACGGTGGTTTCTTGCGAAAGGCGCTGGTACTTTAAAAATCAGTGAAGTGGTGGTTTCAGGCAGAAGCCACTGGTACTCAAAGAGTTAAGAGCGTTGTAGACACCGTACGTCATTCATATATAGGATGTCCGTGCATTCAATAAAACATGGACGGAAAATTCTAGAATCGTTCACCCGGAAATAGACACATTCAATTATCTTAGACATCCATTTTCGTTTAGAAGCTGTGTTTCATCTCTAATGATTTCATCATCGATGGTACGGTAAACGTTACTCTCCCTTCCTCCCTTCCTTCTTTCCTTGTGAATAACATTCTCAAACATCACTAAGTTTTCTTCTAATAATCATGTTTATTAACCACACATTAATTTGTTGTTAGAGCTGACTGTCACAGAACAGGAAATAAATGTAAAAATGAAGTACTAAATAAGGCCTCTAACAACTGTATACGTCTATTACAGAATTGTACCACGGACATAAACAAAGATTCTAGGAATTAGCAGCATATATTCCAAAATGATAAGCCTGAATATGTAGGGCAATCATGCAGATCTCCAGCTTCCAGATTACGGAACATGTAGAGAAACTAAAAACTGACAGATTACGGAACATGTAGAGAAACTAAAAATTGACAAACAGTAATTTTTTCCGAGCACATACACAGACAACGAGTCTGCAAACATCTATAGAGAACGAAAAAATCGTATTAACAGCCTCATCAAAAATTTTTCATAGACGCCAGCGCTCACGAGGAACCATTCCAATTCTCAGAAAAAGATTATTTGAAAAACAACCTTCTGCGCTTCTGAAAAGATGACGAAGCAGGTGCATAGTGCCGACAGCACATCAATAGCATTTCTGTTCACGATGAAATAGTCTCCACCCTGCTGGAAACGTCAGAAACCTCAAACGCAAACTGAGATGTAAATTAAAATGCTTTCTCATGGAAAAACTCATACATGTCAATCTAGAAACCTCTTTCCTCAGTTCTAATAACAAATGTTTGGCAGATGAGCACATGTTGCTCTTGATGACTATAGACGCTTGAAACTAAATCGGTTTGATCTCACGCTGAGTGAACACTCGGAATATGTCACCTGCTTGGTATAATGTATCGATCGTGATGGAGGAAAATTTGGAAATTTGTGGTAAAGTCTTATGGGACCAAACTGCTGAGGTCATCGGATCATAAATTTACGCACTATTTAATCTAATTCAAACTGACTTACGCTAAGGACAACACACGCACCCGTGCCCGAGGGTGCTAATCGCCGTGCTGATGGAGATAAGATGGGATATCGTCTTCACTCATCCCATTTCTGTTCAACGCGTTTCGGAGTTACAGTTCCGTTTTTAAAGATCAGTCTTGTATATGACTGTAATACTTATGTACGCTCCCGCTTATCACTTAGCTGAGAAGGAACGACATGAGTGCCTCAAATGAAATGTTATAACCATATGATAAGGAGAAACACAAATGAAAAATATACAAACATTTCTCAGCACTCCATGGGACGGGAAGAAACCACCTTGGTATAATCGCGTGTTAGGAAGTTTCAACGAAAGCAAAAATAAATTCACTGCAGATTTAAACGAAGTCAAAACATAAGCTGATCGAAGCGAGGAGAGCAATGAGAGTCGCGTTCAATAAATTTAAAAATAACTAATATGACTAAAATGACTAAGAAATTTTGGTCTTGTGCAATCAGTAAGTACATCTACATCTACATCTACATGACTACTCTGTAATTCACATTTAAGTGCTTGGCAGAGGGTTCATCGAACCACAATCATACCGTCTCTCTACCATTCCACTCCCGAACAGCGCGCGGGAAAAACGAACACCTAAACCTTTCTGTTCGAGCTCTGATTTCTCTTATTTTATTCTGATGATCATTCCTACCTGTGTAGGTTGGGCTCAACAAAATATTTTCGCATTCGGAAGAGAAAGTTGGTGACTGAAATATCGTAAAAACGTCTTTGCATTAATGACTTCCATCCCAACTTGCGTATCATATCTGCCACATTCTCTCCCCTAATACGTGATAATGCAAAACGAGCTGCCCTTTTTTACACCCTTTCGATATCCTCCGTCAATCCCACCTGGTAAGGATCCCATACCGCGCAGCAATATTCTAACAGAGGACGAACGAGTGTAGTGTAAGCTGTCTCTTTAGTGGACTTGTTGCATCTTCTAAGTGTCCTGTCAATGAAACGCAACCTTTGGCTCGCCTTCCCCACAATATTATCTATGTGGTCTCTCCAACTGAAGTTGTTCATAATTTTAACACCCAGGTACTTAGTTGAATTGACAGCCTTGAGAACTATACTATTTATCGAGTAATCGAATTCCATCGGATTTCTTTTGGAACTCATGTGGATCACCTCACACTTTTCGTTATTTAGCGTCAACTGCCACCTGCCACACCATACAGCAATCTTTTCTAAATCGCCTTGCAACTGATACTAGTCTTCGGATGACCTTACTAGACGGTAAATTACAGCATCATCTGCGAACAACCTAAGAGAACTGCTCAGATTGTCACCCAGGTCATTTATATAGATCAGGAACAGCAGAGGTCCCAGGACGCTTCCTTGGGGAACACCTGATATCACTTCAGTTTTACTCGATGATTTGCCGTCTGTTACTACGAACTGCGACCTTCCTGACAGGAAATCACGAATCCAGTCGCACAACTGAGACGTTACCCCATAGGCCCGCAGTTTGATTAGAAGTCGATTGTGAGGAACGGTGTCAAAAGCTTTCCGGAAATCTAGAAATACGGAATTAACTTGAGATCCCCTGTCGATAGCGGCCATTACATCGTGCGAATAAAGAGCTAGCTGCGGTTCACAAGAACGATGTTTTCTGAGACCATGCTGATTACGTATCAATAGATCGTTCCCTTCGAGGTGATTCATAATGTTTGAATACGGTATATGCTCCAAAGCTCTACTGCAAACCGACGTCATTGATATAGGTCTGTAGTTCGATGGATTACTCCTACTACCCTTCTGAAACACTGGTGCGACCTGCGCAATTTTCCAATCTGTAGGTACAGATCTATCGGTGAGCGAGCGGTTGTAGATGATTGCTAAGTAGGGAACTATTGTATCAGCGTAATCTGATAGGAACCTAATCGGTATACAATCTGGACCTAAAGACTTGCCCGTATCAAGCGATTTGAATTGCTTCGCAACCCATAAGGTATCTACTTCTAAGAAACTCATGCTAGCAGCTGTTCGTGTTTCAAATTCTGGAATATTCCATTCGTCTTCCGTGGTGAAGGAATTTCGGAAAACTGCGTTCAATAACTCCGCTTTAGCGGCACAGTCGTCGGTATCAGTACCATCAGCACTGCGCAGCGAAGGTATTGACTGCGTCTTGCCACTTGTGTACTTTACATATGACCAGAATTTCTTCGGATTTTCTACCAAATTTCGAGACATTGTTTCGTTGTGGAACCTATTAAAGGCATCTCGCATTGAAGTCCCAGTCAAATTTCGCGCGTCTGTAAATTTTAGCCAATCTTAGGGATTTAGCGTTCTTCTGAATTTCGCATGCTTTTTCCGTTGCCTCTGCAACAGCGTTCGGACATGTTTTGTGTACCAGGGGGGATCAGTTCCATCTCTTACCAATTTATGAGGTATGAACCCCTCAATTGCTGTTGCTACTATATCTTTGAATTTGAGCAACATCTCGTCTACATTTGCATAGTCAGTTCGGAAGAAATGGAGATTGTCTCGTAGGAAGGCTTCTAGTGACACTTTATCCGCTTTTTTAAATAAAATTATTTTGCGTTTGTTTCTGGTGGATTTGGAAGAAACGATATTGAGCCTAGCTACAACGACCTTGTGATCACTAATCCCTGTATCGGTCATGATGCTCTCTATTAGTTCTGGATTGTTTGTGGCTAAGAGGTCAAGTGTGTTTTCGCAACCATTTACAATTAGCGTAGATCGAAGTCATCTATTCACTTCTTTATTTCATCATTATCATGTTACAATGTAACCTACTACCTAATACATTAGTAGGTCCTATATTTTACTATTTCTAAGTTCTATCTGCAGCTATGATATTTAACACTACAGGTGTATTTTACTACACTCCGTCACCACTATGGGGTTAATCTACCTACTCACTATTCTATGTTACTGTTAGTCTAATATTCCTAGATTTTAGCTTGTTTTGCTTAATTTGTTATGATACTACTTGCTAATAGTTGTTGTTATTATGACTACTCTACCTGCAGCGTAACAAGTGTGCCAGAATAGATACAAACCTACTTGTTGGCCGTTCCCACTGAGCTAATCCCAGTAGGAGTGCCCCTGGCACTGGGCTGGCCGGTGACGTATTCGCTGCAGTTCTATACTATTTCTATTACCCTAGTTTGATCTTATAACTAACCTTATGTCTAATGTCATGATCGGTGCATAGTCAAGTCCGATTTAGATGTACTACCCCCCCAACCTATTCCGAAAACCTGGCGGATTCCAGCCGTGAGGCGGCTGGCCAAGTCCACGTCCCGGCGGAACAGGGGGGCGTACGCGACAATTCCGGTGTGTGTTATTTATCTATTGTTACCAAGATATTCTCTGAGGACTTTGCTCGAGATTTTGTTTGTTAAGTGGTTCAGGACGTTAAATGTATTTTCGTGCCTGAGCAAGTGGTACGTGTCATTGTTCGGCAATTGTTACCTAAGTTGTTGTGCATCATCGTCGAAGAGGGGACACTCGTACACCACATGGTCTGGAGTGCCCAGCACTGCTCCACAGTCATCTATTCACCTGTAAAATGTTCATGCTGGTACCGAAATGAAAGATGACAGAGAGAAGGCATAAATACTGAACTCGCTCGTTCGAAACTGTTTCACCGCGGAAGATCGCAATAGGGTTTTTGTTGTCAATCATCGTACGAACGTTGAAATGGCAGATACTGAGATAAGTGATCGCGGAGTAGACAAGCAGCTACAGGTACCAGGAACAGGTGAAATACCTGTGAGATTCTACAGGGAATGTGATAAATAATTTGCTCTCGTTCTTGTATTAGTTGATCGTTGATTGCTAGAGTAGCGAAGGGACAGAGGAACTATCGAAAAATACTTTCGAGTAACCATCTGAAGTGACTAAAGCGGAATGACCACATAAAAACAATTATAAGAAAAGGAAATGCCAAGCTGAGACCGGTGAGAAGATTCTTAAGTAAATGTACATTAAAAAAGTGCCTTACAAGGTACTTGATCGATCGATTCTTGAGCATTGCTCATTAGTCTGGAACCCTTTTACATTACATTACTTTACATTACATTTATCGTTTTCCTTACTAGGTCGGATAAAACTATGAGATATACAAGATATAACGAATAGCGGTGCGTTTCGTCATGGTATCGTTTAGGCCGCCTAAGCGTTATGAAGGAGCTCAACAAAACTCCAGTGACCGACACTGCAATATAGGGGTTGGTCATCATGCAGAGGTTTACTATTACAATGCGGGAGATTACTTTAGGAGAGGACTTGGGTAACATGTAACTTCCTCCCATGTAAGTCTCGCGACACGACGACAGAGAGAAAATACGACAAGTTAGGGATAATACTGAGGATTATCTACCGTCATTCTTCCCACCTGCCATTCTCGAATTGATCAGGGAACGAGGGATCAGGATGTGGTACGAAAAGTGTCCCTCGCCATACTCTGCAGAACGGCTTGTGGAGCATAGTTTTAGAAGTAGACAAAAATTTACACTGATTACCCGTGTTGTGCCACATTTCCATGTTGCTGTGTAATGCTTCCTCATTCGTAATCACATCTTATGAAATTTATCCATTCTATTAACTTTCTACGAACTCAAATACACAATTACACCTTTCTATACCGACTGAAAACATTTAACCTATATATTTTGTGGATGTTATAAAGTAACCATTGTTTTATCAACTTTAATTGACAGATTCGTTGATATGGAGTATAATGTATGGTAACTGGCATAGAAGGAGGGGCTAGAAGAAACGGTGGGTTGCGACAAGGTGAGGCGACGGGGGAGCGTCGAGGTGTGATTCCCCCCATAGGATCAGCTCATGCCATAATAACATACACTGTAGCATCGATGTGAGTAGCTGGTACAGTCTATTCCAGTTACGGACACAATGTTATACAACACGCAAGTTAACATTTCAGTCTACAATGAGACTCTTCAAGGCAAATGCTTTTTGTGACACAGCCAGCCAAGCATTTCTACTCATTTCTTGATAGTTACCGGGTCATTATTCTTTACCTATCTTTTGTTCATCTTTAATCACCTTGCTGCGGAATAGTATTAACTTACCACTTACATTCCTTATGAAACTCCTTCCGGTGGGAAAAGTAGCTGTCCCTATGTACATTAGAGTGCAGTGTCTGAAAACTTTGACGCAATGTTCTTCTGGACATCCGTGCATGTCCGAAAAAACAGACACTGCTGATGATTTATAGTCATTTTACATCATGAAATGTAGGCGCCAACTGCGAATACAGTACCACCACCGCTAAACAATTTACTGGAAACAAATGAAAATTTGTGCCGGACCGGGCCTCAAACGTGGATTAACGCAATCTGTTGTCTTCAACACTTCAACTACCCTAGCACACTTCACAGAGAGACCCAAACTTCATCATGTCACAGTGCCTGTTTCTCATAGAGCTCGCATAGTTGTGTAATTCTCACACAGGGAAGACTTAACTTAGTTTTCTCGTCAGGTTGCCTTGGCTTTGGCACGAGGGACATTAGCGACTGCTTTTGGCACCAAATTTCACGATTTATTTATTTATTTATTTATTGTTCCGTGGGACCAAATTAAGGAGAAGTCTCCATGGTCATGGAACGAGTCAATACATGAAATTATAACACGATATTAGAAACAGATAAAATGAAATATAAAAAAACATATCCAGGTGACAAGTCGTAAGTTTAAATGAAGAAAATCAACAATGTAACACTGGAATTTGCTTAATTTTGTAGCTCTTCCAGGAGCTCCTCGACAGAATAGAAGGAGTGAGCCATGAGGAAACTCTTCAGTTTAGACTTAAAAGAGTTTGGGCTACTGCTAAGACTTTTGAGTTCTTGTGGTAGCTTATTGAAAATGGATGCAGCAGAATACTGCACTCCTTTGTGCACAAGAGTCACGGAAGTGCATTCTACATGCAGATTTGATTTCTGCCTAGTATTAACTGAGTGAAAACTGCTAACTCTTGGGAATAGGCTAATATTGCTAACAACAAACGAGATTAAAGAAAATATATACTGTGAGAACAATGTCAGAATTCCAAGATTTTTGAATAGGGGTCGACAAGACGTTCTCGAACTTACACCACATATAGCTCGAACAGCCCGTTTTTGAGCCAAAAATACACTTTTTGAATCAGAAGAATTACCCCAAAAAATAATACCATACGACATAAGCGTATGAAAATATACGAAGTAGACTACTTTTCGTGTTGAAGTGTCGCTTATTTCAGATACTGTTCTAATGGTAAATAAAGCAGCATTTAGCTTCTGAACAAGATCCTGGACATGGGCATTCCACAACAGCTTACTATCTATCCGAACGCCTAGGAACTTGAACTGTTTCGTCTCGTTTATAATATGCCTATTCTGTCTTATCAAAATATCGATTCTTGTTGAATTGTGAGTTAGAAACTGTAAAAACTGAGTCTTACTGTGATTTAGCATCAAATTATTTTCCACAAGCCACGAACTTATTTCATGAACTACATTATTAGTTACTGTTTCAATATTACACACAAGATCCTTCACTATCAAGCTGGTGCCATCAGCAAACAGAAATATTTTTGAATCACCTGTAATACTAGAAGGCATATCATTTTTATAAATAAGAAACAACAGTGGCCCCAGCACCGGCCCTTGGGGAACGCCCCATTTAACAGTGCCCCATTGGGACTGAACATCACTACCACTCTCAATATTGCGGAGAATTACCCTCTGCTTTCTGTTCTTAAAGTAAGAGGCGAACGAATTGTAAGCTACTCCCCTTACTCCATAATGGTCCAACTTCTGCAGTAATATTTTGTGGTCAACACAGTCAAAAGCCTTCGTTAAATCAAAGAAAACACCTAGCGTTCGCAACCTTTTATTTAATCCGTCCAAAACCTCACAGAGAAAAGACAATATAGCATTTTCAGTTGTTAAGCCATTTCTAAAACCAAACTGAACATTTGACAGCAAATTATGTGCACTTAAACGCGCCAGTAACCTTGTATATACAACCTTCTCGATAACTTCAGCAAACACCGATGGCACAGAAATAGGTCTAAAATTGTAAACATTATCAATGTCTCCCTTTTTATCAAGTGGCTTCACTACCGAGTACTTTAATCGGTCAGGAAACCGACCACTCCTAAAGGAAAAGTTATAGATATGGCTGAGAACTGGCTAACATACATAGAACAATACTTCAGTATTCTGCTAGATACCCCGCCATATCCATGAGAGTTCTTGGTCTTAAGTGATTTAATTATTAACTCAATCTCCCTCTTGTCAGTATCATGGAGGAGCATTTCAGGTAACAGTCTCGGAACACTTTTTTCTAAGAGCGCTATATGATTCCCTGTTGGGACTAGGTTTCTATTTAGTTCACCTGCTATATTCAGAAAGTGATTATTAAATACTGTACATATATGCGACTTATCAGTAACACGGACATTCCCACCACGCACTGATTCTATATTCTCGACCTGTCTCTGCAGACCAGCAACTTCCTTTACGACTGACCATATGGTTTTAGTTTTATCCTGATACTTAGCTATTCTATCTGCATACCACATACTTTTTACCTTCCTAATAACATTTTTAAGCACCTTACAATACTGTTTGTAATAGGCTGCTGCATTTAGATTTTGACTGTTTCTAACGTTTTGATATAATTGCCACTTTGTTCTACAAGATATTCTTATCCCTACAGTCAGCCACCCAGGCTGCCTGTTTGTGATAGTAACCTGTTTTGAACGTTCTAACGGAAAGCAACTTTCAAAGAGCATGAGAAAAGTGTTGAGAAAAGCATTATATTTATCGTCTACTGTATCAGCGCTATAAACATCTTGCCACTCTTGTTCATTTATAAGGTTTACAAAGGTCTCTATAGCAACTGGATCAGCTTTCCGGAACAGCTGATGACTATATTTAACACGTGTTGCAGCACAAAAATCTTTTAAAGTTAAAATTTGTGCATCATGATCTGAAATGCCATTCACCTTTTTGCTAACAGAATGCCCTTCTAGTAATGAGGAATGAACAAAAATGTTGTCTATGGTTGTTCTACTGTTCCCTTGCACTCTCGTTGGAAAGAATACGGTCTGCATAAGATTATATGAATTAAAGGGGTCTACCAGGATCCTCTTCCTTGCACAATCACTTATACAATTAATATTGAAGTCACCACATATAACTAACATTTTGTATTTCCTATAAAGTGAACCAAGAACCTCCTCTAGCTTTAACAAAAATGTTGTGAAATCGGAGTCTGGGGATCTATAAATAACAACAGTTAGAAGTTTAGCTCCGTTAAATTTAACCACACCTGCACAACATTCAAACACCTTTTCAGTGCAGTACTTTGAAACATCAATTGACTCAAATGGGATGCCGTTTTTCACATACGTGGCTACTCCCCCACACCGCAAAGAGCTCCTCGAAAAGCTGCCAGCCAACCTGTATCCTGGTAAAGGAAGCCTCTGAATTATCTCCTTATTTAAGAAGTGTTCAGATATACCAATAATTTCTTAGTCAACATCTATAAGCAGTTCACTAACTTTAATACCTTGTATATTTTGATGAAATATACTAATTCCCTCATTACTCTGATACCTAAGCTTTGTCAAAAGTGATTCCCTTGTTAGAGAGACTTCCCTTAAGCAGGAATACCTATCAGCTGACTTCAATTTAAAAAAGGTGCAGCTTTAACACCCACTACTGCAGGAATTTTCCCATGAGTGATCCCACCAACCCCACCTATGCTGTCACCTATAAGCTTTGCCAACCTCCCCTTCCCACACCTGCTGAGGTGCAGGCCATGTCTGATATACTCCACCGACACCACTGAAATGTGACCCATGCTTTCTGTCATCAGTGCACCCCCAAGTCTCATGTTATTACTCCTGACTGCTGTATTAAGATGAAGCAGATCGTGACGCTGAAACAGTTCCACGAAATGCACATTCGTGTTGCCAGTCTGAGTGGCTATCTTTGCCAGGTCACCATCTATGTTATACTCCCCATCCCTACCAATACTATTACCAGCCCCACCCACAATCACTACCTGATCCTCTTTAGTAAAATCCCTACATAACCCCCATATGTTAACAGTCACCTGAGCCAACCCTGCATTAGGCTTCACAATGCTGGTGACCTGGTACTCACTCCCCAGCGCTTCCTACAACTGCTGGTCTACACCTCTGCCATGAGAACTACCTAACAGCAGAACCTTCTTCTTCCTCTTCGACTTTGCAACAGTTCTAGGCACAGTAACTACTGAGGTCTGCTGCATACTTCCTACATCTACAGCTACTAGAGATTCCTCTCCACTAGACTCTGACAGTTGGTCATATCTATTGTAAACACCAATAGTAAAACTATCTGAAAATCTTCTTCTCCTAGCAGATCTCTTGCCAACAGCCAGCTCCCATTCCCCAACCCCCTTCTCCCTCCTCATCCTCTCTAGCTCCTCCTGTGCGTTTTTCAACTGCACCTGAAGGGCACAGATCTTACGCTCCTGCTCCTCTATCAACTTACTCTTGCTACATAACCTGCAGTTCCAGGAGAGGATATCACCAGAATGCCCACTGGCTTCCCCACTGCGTTCCCCCCAGTAAAAATACTTCGAACAAGTCTCACACCGCAATCCACTACTCACGAACCTACGGCAAAGCCCACACTTCTCACTCATGGTAAAATTTTACTATTTCTAAGTTCCGCTACTACAACAAGAAGATGTTAAAAACCTGACTACAATAATCACAAACTTACTCTACAAGGGAAGTAACGACTATTATTAACAGTATTAATAAACAACAAATGTGAATATAACAAAAGACTAACACAGAAAGAGAATCAAACGTCTAACGACACAGTAACGAAGCTGAAAACAGTTCCCAAAAGGTTCTTCTGAAATTATTTCACCAGAAAACACCAAGAACACCGGTTGAAGACTACAGCTCGTCAGCGACTTCTGCTCCCGTATTCGTAATTTACAACTAAACATCATAATTTAATACGGCTATAAATCATCATCAGCGTCTTTTTCTTCGGGTATGTACGCATTTCGGAAGGCACATTGCATCGGAATTTAGAGGCACTGTCAAACACAGACACCACAAAAACGTATTTTTTTGCCAAAGCCAGGGCAAACTGACATGACAACGTAAGTCTTGCTTTGTGTGGGCATTAAGTAATTGTGTGAGTAATATGGGAAACAAACTCTGGGACATGTGGAAGTTTGCATGTCATGAATCGTCCTTCGGTAGCCGAAGTAGTTAAGGAGCTTAATAGCGGGAAATTGCATCTCGAATCCCGGTTCAGCACCAGTTTCATTTGTGTCCAGTAAATCGTATAGCAGTGACAGTACCGTTTTCGCATTTTGCGACTACATTTTATATACCAATGTCATCTTCCTCATCAGCATCATCATCATCATCATCATCTGCCCGTTCTATCACTTAATGATGTGGTCTCTTTGAGTCGGTGTGTAACAAAGCATCACAGTAACATCTTCCATTTCTTCCGAATCTGAGCTTCCCGTTGTCAATTTAATTGCACGGTCTTCCTTATATCTCTGTCCCATCTGTCTGGTGGTCTTTCTCTAGATCTTTTTTGGTAAATTGGGCTCCAGTCTAGGAACTGTTTAGACAATCTACCATATTTTCTTCGAGCAATATGACCAGCCCACTGCCATTTCGATGTATTCACTCTGTCCATTAGGTCGGTGACCTTCGTTGTTCGTCTTATTTAAACTGCTCTCTTCCTCTCTTTTTCTCGTGTAATCCGACGCAGATCTTTCCATTCCTCTTCTGGATACTGTTAGCTGCCAAACAATGAACTAATTTAATGTTTATGTTTCGCAGCCATAAGTTACTACTGGCATTATACATTGGTCAAAACTAGATTTCTTCAGCTCAACCGACGTCTTAGATTTCAAAATTAACGAGTGCCTCCCATAAGTTTGCCAGCCCAATTTAGTTCGTCATTATATTTCTGGTTTTAAATCTCTTTTCAAGTTTATCAGTTGACCCAGACAGATACACTCCTGGAAATTGAAATAAGAACACCGTGAATTCATTGTCCCAGGAAGGGGAAACTTTATTGACACATTCCTGGGGTCAGATACATCACATGATCACACTGACAGAACCACAGGCACATAGACACAGGCAACAGAGCATGCACAATGTCGGCACTAGTACAGTGTATATCCACCTTTCGCAGCAATGCAGGCTGCTATTCTCCCATGGAGACGATCGTAGAGATGCTGGATGTAGTCCTGTGGAACGGCTTGCCATGCCATTTCCACCTGGCGCCTCAGTTGGACCAGCGTTCGTGCTGGAGATGCAGACCGCGTGAGACGACGCTTCATCCAGTCCCAAACATGCTCAATGGGGGACAGATCCGGAGATCTTGCTGGCCAGGGTAGTTGACTTACACCTTCTAGAGCACGTTGGGTGGCACGGGATACATGCGGACGTCCATTGTCCTGTTGGAACAGCAAGTTCCCTTGCCGGTCTAGGAATGGTAGAACGATGGGTTCGATGACGGTTTGGATGTACCGTGCACTATTCAGTGTCCCCTCGACGATCACCAGTGGTGTACGACCAGTGTAGGAGATCGCTCCCCACACCATGATGCCGGGTGTTGGCCCTGTGTGCCTCGGTCGTATGCAGTCCTGATTGTGGCGCTCACCTGCACGGCGCCAAACACGCATACGACCATCATTGGCACCAAGGCAGAAGCGACTCTCATCGCTGAAGACGACACGTCTCCATTCGTCACTCCATTCACGCCTGTCGCGACACCACTGGAGGCGGGCTGCACGATGTTGGGGCGTGAGCGGAAGACGGCCTAACGGTGTGCGGGACCGTAGCCCAGCTTCATGGAGACGGTTGCGAATGGTCCTCGCCGATTCCCCAGGAGCAACAGTGTCCCTAATTTGCTGGGAAGTGGCGGTGCGGTCCCCTACGGCACTGCGTAGGATCCTACGGTCTTGGCGTGCATCCGTGCGTCGCTGCGGTCCGGTCCCAGGTCGACGGGCACGTGCACCTTCCGCCGACCACTGGCGACAACATCGATGTACTGTGGAGACCTCACGCCCCACGTGTTGAGCAATTCGGCGGTACGTCCACCCGGTCTCCCGCATGCCCACTATACGCCCTCGCTCAAAGTCCGTCAACTGCACATACGGTTCACGTCCACGTTGTCGCGGCATGCTACCAGTGTTAAAGACTGCGATGGAGCTCCATATGCCACGGCAAACTGGCTGACACTGACGGCGGCGGTGCACAAATGCTGCGCAGCTAGCGCCATTCGACGGCCAACACCGCGGTTCCTGGTGTGTCCGCTGTGCCGTGCGTGTGATCATTGCTTGTACAGCCCTCTCGCAGTGTCCGGAGCAAGTATGGTGGGTCTGACACACCGGTGTCAATGTGTTCTTTTTTCCATTTCCAGGAGTGTATATTCTGTGACTCTTTGGAGCCGTGTGCTTCCAACTGATATACTTCCCTCAGGTGTCCATTGACTGATCGTTATCTTAGTTTTATCAATATTCATTTTTAGTCCAACTTCAGAGCACACTAATGCAAGTTCGTTAACAAATACTTGAAGTTCTTCTACGTCATTTGCAAACAGGTCAATATCATCCGCAAATCTCAAGTTGTTCAGTCTTTTTCCGAGAACTTGAATTCCCTTTTCTATCCAATTCAATTTAGACATGGCTTTCTCTAAGACTGTTGAAAATGGTTCGGGAGACACAGAATCACCTTGCTTTACATCCTTTTCAATGGAAAATTCCTCAGTATCTTCGGCAACGCTCACAAAGGCTGTGAAGGTTTCGTAAATGCTATGTATGATTTTAATATAGCCCTGTTCTACTCCTTGTTCTTTTAGAGCCGCAAACACAGCTTGGTGACTGATCGAATCAAAGTATATAAAATCAAGGCAGAGGGGTAGGTCGTACTCATTTGTTCTACTAATTATTTCCCGTGGCGTGAAGATATGGTCAACTGTGCTAAATCCTGATCGGAAACCGGCTTGCTCAATGGGTTGAGCCCGGTCGAGTGTAGTGCTCAATCTGGTAGTCAAGATCCTAGTGAAAACTTTGTACACTATGGAGAGTAAGCTGGTACGGCGATAATTCTTTATATCTTTGGTACTACTTTTCTCATGTTATTATTTTGACTTTATTCCAGTCTCTTGGTAATGTTCCACAGTGCAAGCAACCTGAGAATATCTTAGCTAAATACCTTATGGATTCCTCATGCATCAGCTTTAGAACATCGACTGGGAGGTCATCACTGGCTGGAGCAGTCCCTTTTTTTCCTATTGTCTATTCATGTTTGACTTCTGATGGGAGTATTTCTGGAATTTGGGAGACAGAAGCATCCATTTCGTCTAGGACCAAGGTATCATGATTGATTTTACTGCATTGATTACTATAGAAATTTCCAATATATTCAAGTACTTTCTTTCTTGTCTGTAATTCGGCCTTGATCTGTGTCTAATGATATTAGCTGATTCCCTCCAATCATAAGCATTCGCTTGGCTTTCTTTAAACTAGATTTATTCTCAAGACTGGCTTTTAGCATGTCTTCTTCACACATGATTTCGTCTTTCATGCTCTTTCTCAGAGCTTTGTACAGCTCTGAACATTCTATCTTTTCCTTTTCTGTGTCAACTTTCATTCTTTTTCTCTTGTCTATCAAACCTGTTTCTTTATTTTTCAGTGTCTTGGGTTAGTTTTGAGATTTACATTAGCTTCCCACTTCTTCAGCTGTCTTTAATAGTACCTTTGATACTTCTTTTGCTTCACATTCTTTTAATTTTTTTTGAATTCTTTCTTGAACTTCCTCTTTCCGTTCTTCAAGACTTTTGACATTTCAAATTTTACTTTTTCTTTTAATTGGTTTTCACCTTTCATGCTTTGTATTAAATTCAAATCTTGCTCTTACTAATCCATGGTCACTGCTTGTTTTGAACCTGTTTAACACAGCGACATCTTTAATGTTTTGAAGCCTGTTGGTGGGAATGAAGTCTATCTCGTTTTTCACTTCAAAGTTAGGATTCCTCGAAGTCCATTTGCGACTTGGGTGCTTCTTGAAATACGTATTCACAGTAGGTGTTTTCATGCATTCTGCAAATTGTACCAATCTCTCATCTCTGTCATTTTTTCGTCTATTCCATATTTGCCAACAACTGAATCTCCTTCTTTGCATGTTCCATCTCTGGCATTAAAGTTTCCAATTATGAATTTTTAAAAACAATCACTGTCCTCTCATAGGTTTCCTTCAGACATTCGTAGAAAGATTCTATCCCTTCATCTGAGTGAGCAGAAGTGGTGTATATGCTTCAACTATTTGGATCTTATACGTGTCTGATATTTTTAGGACCAAGCCTGCAATTCTCCTTGAAATTCCTTCTAATACTGTTATCTTGTTGCCAATGGTTTTGTTTACTAAAAATCCAACTCCATTTAATTTTCCATTTGGTTCTCCACAGTAATATAAGAAATTCGCTGAATTCAACCGAAGACAGTTTTCGTTTCTACGGTGCACTTCACTTAAACCAACGATGTCCCAGTTAATTTCCTCTAGTTCCTCTCCTATTTCCGTTAATGTCTCATGTCCCAGTCGCGTACGACAGTTGTACGTACTTATATGAAGGCATTGCTTCTCTCGTTTTGTAGGCTTAGGATTTTGTGACATTAAAGCAGCTGCCAGTCGCAGATCCGAACGCGGGGCTAATTTAACTCCGGAATATTTTTACCTCACTGTCACACATCATCACTCAAAGGTCAGAAGCATAATCGCCACGCTTGCGATTATACCCATTTAGGGACATGAAAATGCTATTTATGGTTCGGAAAGACTCCCGCCAAGTTAAAGAATCATAGAACAGCTCATCTTTTCCCAACCGAAACGTTATCGATGCGCCTCTCATTTTCCGAAAAATCCATCTTAAAGGAATGTGTGACATTTCTAGTCGTATCATGTAAATCATTTATTCTTATATACCGCCGTTGACAGTTATTACCAATCACTTTTGTTTA
Organism: Schistocerca americana; assembly: GCF_021461395.2. Lineage (NCBI taxonomy): Eukaryota > Metazoa > Arthropoda > Insecta > Orthoptera > Acrididae > Schistocerca > Schistocerca americana. The sequence continues at coordinate 717,400,428 of NC_060121.1, read as the reverse complement.
GATGATGCGGAGAATCCCAGAACGCTACTGTACAAATGATGCACAGTATACAATATCTAGATAGTAGCTGTCATAGTGTTGGCGCGTTTGTCATGGAACGTAGCGGCCTGGAAATTTTGATGGTCCATATCACAGAAATGTGAAATGAAACCGTATAAACTTATTGGTGGATGACTTTCACGGTATAAACTGCGTTTTTTTCTATGTTAACACCTATCATATGGCGCGTGCCATTGATTTACCCATGACTTATTGTACATTTCATTGCAGAAGATGCATCAATTTTCTTCCTATTCTATTTACTTATATGCCAATGTATATACTATCTCTCTCCTATCATTTTAGATGATCCCTACACGACATATATCTTGACAACAGCGTAGTACTCGCACACTCATTTTCGAGTACAGGTCTTTTAAGATTTCATAAAGAAACTTGTCTTTTTTTCGTCGAAGGAGTCCTATTTAAGGTCCCAGGGCACTTCTATTATATACTCGTGTGGGCTATACCAACCTGTTACGTTGGTAACAGCGCGTCGTCTTATTCATTCGAAGTAGCCCAGACAAGGAAGACCAAATCATGTCGAAAGGCGCAAAAAACCGTATAGACGCAAATTTTTTACGGTTGTATGGGGGGGGGGGGGGTCATGAACAACATACTAAAACGTTGACCAGTGTGGTGTGATCGTGGGTGTGAAGGAGTGTTTGAGGTAACTTTTTATGTTTTTCTTGACTACCTCGCAAATGACTGTATCTATCGAAAATTTTCCCAGTGAAAAGTTTAACTACGTTACATTTCCTGTAAGAAAAGTTATTTTCACTTTTCTTCTAGGACTAATAGTTCCCGCATTGCAGGGGACGGAAAAGTCGCAAATTATTAAAAATAAAGTTTTAATGGTATGAAATTGATGTATGTTGTAACTAACGTTAGTTAAGAGCAGGTATATTATGTGTTTGTATCACATCTACGTGCAGCATAATCTTATTGAGGGATAAATTGTGTTCAGGAGATGTAACAGGATGGAAAGACAGGGGTGGAGCTTAGAAGCTTGAGGGGCGATAGTTCTCCGGATTGGGTCACGTCCTTCTCTCCTTCATAAGTCTGCATTGTATCAACACTAAACGGAATACGGATTGAGTTACAAATAGTACAATCAGACACATACGCTTAGATGGATGTGACGAGTGATCAGAATTGAATGTATTCCGACTACGAATACGCTAGTAAGTTTAAAATCTGTGGAGACATCCCAGAATCTCCAAGGCAGAACACTGCAGTAGAATATTCCAATGAAAAGGGAAGAAAAAAGAAATGGCGCGTATTTGCGAGTACCAATGTTAAATGAAAGACTCTTTCCAATAATATGTCTTAAAGGGGCGTACCGTTTTTTCCTGGTTTTCATGGTGGCAGTGGAACGGAATAACATAAAATGCCGAAGTTTACACTTAGTTAATAATGCATCTCCTCGACAAAAGAGCGTAGCATGCATTTTGTGCTGCGCACTATTTCCCGCAAACAGCAAAAAATTTTAGCAACTTATTTTATAGCTTTATTGATACGAGAAAACAAAACTAGTTTCACAATCCATATCAAATTTTGCAAAGACAGACACAAAACAATTAAAAATACGGTTACTGATGGCGACGCTTCAACGTGTTTCAAAGAAGGAACTTTTGTGTAAAATAATTTTAAACATTCTATTATAAACGAAATATAAATTACACCACAAAAACGTGTCTGAAACAGAAATTTGCTGTAACTATATCGACCATCTTTCGACATAGCTTTTGTTACTCCTAAACATCCCATAATTTCATATACAGGGTGATTCAAAAAGAATACCACAACTTTAGGAATTTAAAACTCTGCAACGACCAAAAGCAGAGCTATCACTATCTGTCGGCGAATGAAGGGAGCTATAAAGTTTCATTTAGTTGTACATTTGTTCGCTTGGGGCGCTGTTGACTAGGCGTCAGCGTCAGTTGATGCTAAGATGGCGACCGCTCAACAGAAAGCTTTTTGTGTTATTGAGTACGACAGAAGAGAATCGACGACAGTTGTTTAGCATGCATTTCGAACGAAGTATGGTGTTAAACCTCCTGATAGGTGGTGTATTAAACGTTGGTATAAACAGTTTACAGAGAATGGGTGTTTGTGCAAAGGAAAAAGTTCTGGACAGCCGAGAACGAGTGATGAAAATGTAGCACGCATCCAGCAAGCATTTGTTCGCAGCCCAGGAAAATCGACTCACAGAGCTAGCAGAGAGCTGCAAATTCTACAATCAACTGTATGGAGAGTCCTACGAAAAAGGTTAGTTATGAAACCTTATCGTCTGAAATTGGTTCAAGCACTGTCTGCAGCTGATAAGATTAAAAGAATCGATTTCTGTGATTTTATCCTTGCTCAAATGGAAACAGATGAATCTTTCGTTTCAAAGATTGTGTTTAGTGATGAAGCGACTTTCCACACTAACGGGAAAGTCAACCGTCACAATGTCTGTATATGGGGCACTGAGAATCCGCGGGAAACAACTCAGTATGAACGTGACTCGCCTAAGGTGAACGTTTTCTGTGCCATTTCAGCCAATAAAGTTTTTGGTCCCTTTTTCTTCGAAGGTGCTACTGTAACTGGACTACAGTATCTGGAGATGTTAGAGAATTGGCTGTTCTCTCAGCTCGAACAAGAAGCACAACAATTCATATTTCAGCAGGATGGAGCGCCACCACATTGGCACTTATCTGTCCGTAACTACATGAACGTCAACTACCCGAGGCGATGGATCGGCCGCCAGGCAGCCCGTGACAGAGCACTTCATGACTGGCCTCCAAGAAGCCCTGATCTTACCCCCTGCGATTTTTTCTTATGGGGGTATGTTAAGGATATGGTGTCTCGGCCACCTCTCACAGCCACCATTGATGATTTGAAACGAGAAATAACAGCAGCTATCCAAACTGTTATGCCTGATATGCTACAGAGAGTGTGGAACGAGTTGGAGTATCGGGTTGATATTGCTCGTGTGTCTGGAGGGGGCCATATTGAACATCTCTGAACTTGTTTTTGAGTGAAAAAAACCCTTTTTAAATACTCTTTGTAATGATGTATAACAGAAGGTTATATTATGTTTCTTTCATTAAATACAAATTTTTAAAGTTGTGGTATTCTTTTTGATTCACCCTGTACAATATTTATGACACTGCGGTGATCTACGTCGTGAACAGTTGATTTGTGACGTCTGTCAGTATCTGGTTGAATATTTATTATTGACGGGGATACAGTACCCAATAAAAAACTACACCGTTCCTGAGTGACGTTACTGCAGTCGGCGTTTCGCTTTTAAAGCAGTCCATTATTTACCGCTACCGCTCGTGAATTATTTTCTCCAGCAGTGTGCGCCACGGCTGCGCCCCTGCCGTAAAATAAAAGGCAAGTATTTGGCAATTATCGATTCAATTCAAACGTAGTTGCAGTGTTTGTATTGTTTTAGCCTCGCGGCTCATTTAAATGCTGCCGTCAAATTGCAGCAACCGTTTGGCGTGTCGTGAATGATGTGCATTAAAAATATTGCTACAGTTTGCATTCGTATTTGACAACGTATTAAACTCTACTACTGTGATCTGCAAATAGTCTGTCGCACCACACTTGTGTGCCGCTACAAAATAAAGGCTGTGACGCGAAAATTTACATATTACAGCCAGAAATTAAGGGCTTCCGAATTTAGATACACCGCGTATTTTTAAGTTATAAGGAAATTAAATGTAATATATTGATTCGGTATTGTTTTCTTAATGTGCTTATCTTAAGTTAATTGTATTCTCCCCCGAACTAGTGCACCCGTTATGCTGCTAAGATAAGCACCTTTTGTGTAAAGCTGGCTGTACGTGCTTTTCCTGAAGTTTTGCGGATCAGTAAAATTGTCCTTGTCTTAGTATCTTTATTGCTTTGTTCTCATATTTATTTCAGTTTCTAGACGGTTCTTAAACTTTATTACTCTTTTCGTTAGCCGCCAAAGGACCCACACAGTGTCAGATAACTATTCAGCATTTCAGTGTACCAATATTGTTGTAATTCCAACCTGGACTTCCCATTCATTATTTCAGTATAATTCTTGACAGCTGTGCTCTACAGTTGTGCGAATATTGTTATTGCTGCAGCAGCATTTTCTATTATTGTGTTGTTACACTATGTCTTTGATATGGGTAAGTTCGTTGTACGGAGTGGTCCGTCCTTGAACGCTAGTAGTGACACCACCGAGCCCGAAAAAGAGAAATAGGCAGTTTGATATTTGTGTTACAGTTTTTTTGTGTGGTGACAAAAGACACTTAATCCCCGAGCGCGTTGTGAGTGGTCAAAAAGTGTGGTTCCCAGTCAAATGGAACGACGTTTGTCACCAAAACAATTCCTCTATATTCAGTAGAGATGTGAGTTATTTTCGCCTGTTGATGGAATAAAATAAAATAAAAAACTCGTGAGTATGTCGGTATGTGTTCTACAAAAAGTACAAGAATCTGAACTTATCGTAAAGATAAAAAAACCACAAACAACAGCAGAACCATTGTTAATGCCCACGTGTAATGGAATGGTAAGAATAGTCCGTGGTTCAGAAACTGCAGATGAGATTTCAAAATTTTCTCTCTCTTATGACATAATTAGCCACCGTGTTAGCAACATATCCAGTGACATCGAGACATTTTGAAGGAGAACGCAAAGAGCAGTCGTAAGTTCTCACTTCAGATCGACAAGTCCACAAATATTACGTCAGCCCCAATAACCATATCATAGTTGCACAAAAAGACACTTGTACGATTACATAGCGTTATAGGTAGTTACGTAGATTCAGTATGGCTATAACGACGTGTATTGGCATATACAAGCATCAATCAAACTAAGGCTACTGTTTACAGCTAACGTCAGTTTACACCTGGTTGGATGGCCATCGACTTCTGTTTCTATAACTCTATATGAAACACTGAGCTACGATAAAAAATTTTATGCGTAATAATAACATGAATTCAAAATAATTACAGTAAAATACAATTCTGACACGAGGCACGTAAATTAAACTAAGCGTTGCGACAAATATTGCAATACATCTATTATCGTGTAGTACATTAACGTGTCTAAACAACTTTGTATTCCACAACATATTAAAACGGGAGTAACAAGCTAGCGTAAAAATTTGTGTTGTCCATTCTTTATTTTATTTTATAATACAAAAACATATAATCATCAAAAAATGTATGTAGACACTAAATAAAATTTTGAAATCGACGTCTTGGCTACCAAATGAAACTGAAATACAATAAAATGTGTATACCACACTTGTTAGAAAATTTCAGAAAACGTAAATAGTGTACATTGATGTTTAAAACAAACTAAAAATCTAACTTGGGTTTACACTATATACAGATTGTACACTTTCTAGTGAAGTTCGAAACGCGATCGTAACGGTTTTTAGACTATTATTAGTTCTGGTGAAAGACTTACGGAAACACGTACGTTACATCTCTAACGATAATAGCATTCTGACTGAGATAAAAAAAATTTTGAACGGAAAATTAATTACTCCTCCTACGAATTATAAAAAAATCAATTCTCAGTTATCTGACAGCAAGTTTAAACAAATTCTCTAACGTCTCCTAAGAACAGTTCTGCAATGCACCTGCACGCAACAGACAACTTACATCGTCTTGCTGTTGCAACTGTGTGACCAGCAACATGCTAAAATATTTCAAAAGGAGTACTGCTATCCATGCAGAGTGCAATGAATGGACTAATTGCACCAATTACTGCCATATTTTTACACGTAGAAATTGAATGATTGGGAGGGGTTTGGTCAACTAACATTAAGTGATGTAAAGGAAAATGAAATAAACCAATAAAGACCATAGTCTATTATATGTGCAATATACGAGGGTTGTTTAATAGTTATAGACAAATTGGTTTAGAGAAACAATCGTTTATTTCTACAAAACAATACTTTCTCTACTTTTCAACATAACCCCCTTGAAAATTTAAGCTTTTTTATTTCGGCTGCGAAGAGCCCATTATCTTGATGTTTGAACTAATTTCCTACTAATTTTTTCACGTGCTCGTTGTCCTGGAATCTCTTGCCACATAATGACTCCTTCAGTGCACCAAACAAATGGAAATAACTAGGTGCTAAATCAGGACTGTAAGGGAGATGAGGCAGTACATCCCAGCCAATATTTTCGATGGTTTCACAGGTTAGTTGCACCATATGAGGACGTGAATTGTCTTGCTGGAGAAACACACCTCTCCTCTGACATCCACTTCTTTCTCTCATGGCTGGCTTCACCTTGTTTAAAAGCAAATCTGAGTAGTACTGGCTGTTCATTCGGTCGAGGAAAGGTATAGTGGCTATGAGCAGAATGTAAATATGATGAAATACAACAAAGGAAGATTAATAGAAGAGGAGCTTTGTGCTGACCCAACTAAATGTATGGAGGAATACTCATCAGAACCAATTTCCACAATGAAAGTTGAAACAGAGGGTATTCCAGTAACGGTAGTTTTGGATAAGGGCGCATCAATAAACACAATGCCAATGAGTTTATTTAATAAAATAATAAAGGTGACCTCGTTACCGACATTTCCTGCGCAACAATGTAAAACATTGGGAGCACTTGGCACGCGATCACAACCTGTGAAGACACAGACAATGTTAAAATTGGATCTAGGAAATGCAGCTATAGCGTGCGTGTTCCTAGTAGAGTATAAATAATAGCCGACTGTGTCCTGGGATTAGAAACTATACCGAAGAAGGGCGCAAAATTAGACTTCTCTACCGGTAAAGCATATTTTTGGATCGATGGACCCCCTAGCCCAGGCAGATTTGCTAAGGAAAGAAAGAAAACATAAAAGATACTGAAGAGGAGCAAAGTTGCAATTGATAAGGAAAGAGCACTGACGATGCAAAACCAGTTTGATTAAAGTCATCCACGTAGTAGAAATATCCGAGCAGATAAAAAAGAAGTTGAGTGAGCCAGAGCAACTTCAGGATGAGCTTCGGACACAATTGTCTAGCCCATTAAGCAAGTATGTGAGAGTGATTGAAGAACAACCTGGTATCATTAAGGGTTATAAATGTCATTTGAACGTGAAGCCACACATAACATACTGCTGTAGTTTCTATCCCGTTCCTTGGAAACAACGCAATGCATTGGACCAAGAAATATATAGTATGTTAGACTGGAATCTAATTCAACCTTCAAACTGTCCTTATTGAAGTCCGCTTCTCGTTGTGACGAAACCAGGTGGAAAGGTACATCTTGTACTCGATGCTCGTCTAATTAGCACAATTATTGTATGAGTATGTACTCATCCAGAAAATATAGATGAGTTGATCCAGAAGTTCAATGGAGTGAAGTATTTTATAACAATCGATTTGCATGCTTCATACTGGCAGGTAAAGTTAGATGAAGAGTCGACAAAGTATACTGCATTTGTATGTGCTGGAAGAAGTTATCATTTCAAGGTTCTTCCATTTGGTTTGAGTATCAGTGCAGGAATATTCATATCCGCATTGGATGCAGTATTAAAACCTGAACTGAGGAGTCCACTAACGTTGTTTGTGGATGACATCTTGATAGCTACAAATACGTGGGAAGAACATGTGAATCTACTGACACGAGTATTAAAGAGATTTTCTAGAGTGGGAATAACAGCTCATCTCGAAAAGTCACGTTTCTGCCTGGAGAAAATAAAATTCTTAGGACATTTAATAAATTCAAGAGGCACCTTACCAGATGAAAAGAAGATAAGTGTAATAAAAAATTTCGTGTTCCTAGAACGAAAAGGTAGTTAAAAAGATTTTTAGGTGTTGCATCGTTTTTTCGTCGGTTCATAGAGGATCAGTCGATGAATTCTGTGCTGTTGCTAAATTTATTAAGGAAGAACGTGCATCGGCATTGGACTGAGGAATGTCAACGATCATTCGAAGCAATGAAGTAAGCTTTGTCTAATGCAAAGATTCTCTGGCATTCTCATATGTCCTTGGAATTTGGATTAATGACAGATACTTCATCTTTTTGTCTGGGCATTTGTTTGTTCCAAAATCGAAAAATAGATGGCAAGTTCACCTTGCGACAGATCGTATACTGCCACGGAACAAGAGGCTCTTGCAGAAGTGTGGGCATTGAAAAAGTTTAATTATTATTTACATGGAGCAAGAACCACTGTGTATTGTGACAATCAGGATCTTAGCATTTTACAAACTTGTAAGCTATTACATCCAAGTTTAGGAAGATGGACGGTCGCTCTTCAAGAGTACCAATTTCGTATTGTGTACATACAAGGGAAGGAGAATATAACAGCAGATGCGTATTCTCGTCTAGGAGAAGGTATCATCTTGGATGAAAATGAAGATGAATTTCCAATATTATTGATGAGAGATCAGGTATACTGAAGACATTATTTAGCGTTATGTGGTGACATGACGAGACTCCAACAAAATGATCCAGGATGGATGAAAATTCGACAGAAATTAGATCCACAAGAAGATAAAGCAAACCAGTTCGATAAGGTAGGGAATGATGTACTGTTCCATCGTTGGAGCAATACAAGTCAGAACTGGTGTGTATGTATACCCGAGGAATATGAGGAGAAGTTAATAATGCATACTCATAACACTTGAGGACGCTTTGGTGTTGCAAAATGTGCGAACAAACTGAGAATGTACTTGCTATGTGGGTTTCCCTTATTCGTACCACATTTACCCACCATATCTTAGATACCATAAAAGAGGAAGCGGGATGGAATCATGGTTGTTAGTCACAAGTTATAATTAAGACAGTTTATTGACATTACACCTTTTTAGAAATTTGACAATTACAAATTTTGGACGAGCCACTAAATAAATCTTTGTAAATGCAGTTAGAAACCCAGCGTACTCAGTACTCAAATAAACAGTCCCGTAAGAGAAAGTTATAAAAAACTTAATGTGCCAGGCATTTATAGAAACCTTAAGCATAGCAGTTATCAATTACTTCACATAGCCACTTCATCAAACTCCTTAAAACCAGTAATTACATTAAGGTGGCCAACTTAAAAAATTCTTCACTAAAATACCCTTATAAACGTACTATTTCAATCTGTTTAAGAAGCACCTGTTAAAAGGTCAATTACAAACTTAACGTTGCCGGGCACTAATACCCCTCACTTTATTTTCACTTATTAGGAAAACAGAATTACTGACAAACTTTAGAAATTCAAACTCCCATATAGGATTTCCCTCAAAACACATATAATTAAAACAGTTACCAATAAATTGTGACTTAATGACACTTCAACAATAGTGCCAAGCTAAGATCCAATTACATAACATGATACAACCACTTACATAAAAAACTACAACAGAAACACTGGTCTTTAAAAATGGATGTTCACATGCTCAGACGTGTTGATAAAAGGCTACTAGAAAGAGTTGCGCAAGGAGCTCAGCAGATGCTATGCAATTTAAAGTTTAGGCAGTTGCCAGTCGCTAATATTTAAGGAAACAGATTCGTATAGGAACAGGTTACATAGAATATATATTTATGTATCTACCAGCTTAACCGCCTTGGTGGAAGGAAGATAAATACTAAACTTTGGAAGGCGGTATGTGAACAACTCTCGGTACTGGCCAGGTTCTTAAACACCGCTAGGCCTAGACCTTGGATGACATTTCACTCCCCACCAAGGCGCTGGCACAAACAAAGGTTTTTGTGCGAATCACAAAGACGTTCCAATAACTCTGAAACGTAGAAACACTCGGCAGAACCTTTGACGCGTCATATGGGTAAGGATGTAAAGGAACACGTTACACTACTGACCAATTCGAAACTTTGGCCTTAAGGATTTTACACATGGACAACTGTATTAATAGAGTTCAGGCTTTGAAAACGTCAACATAAAATCATTTGATTACAAGAAACATAGAGCACTATTAAAACTTCTCAGAAAGCCTTCAAATAACGGCCATCATTTAAATATTCCAACTGAACTCTCCCATACCATCTTAAAGTTTGACTATGAAAGTCTCACCATAATAAAAAAAATTTAAATGCCGCTGAGTGCGTCGATCAGCAAAATACAATTACGAGCACTTAAAACCACGTACACAATTCGAAGGAGCGGGTTCCACAGCTTCACCGCTTCACTTCAAATTTTGTTCCCAGCGAAGTCACAGAACTTGTATCTCCAAGCTGACAATGTCGCCAAAACGCCCGACCAACTTCACACCACAGCATATAACGGTCATCACGCTCATTCGGCAGCCGTTGACACTCGTCTCCCAGAGAATGTCACGAGATCTCGAGGTTTACCTGCCGAAGGCTAACACCCAACACGCTTCGCCAGCCAACCCGCAAGGTAAGACACGCGAAAAGCAAAGATAGCTTAGCTCAACCACAATCGATCTCAACGGTACATGAACAAAATAACACAGGCGGCAGCTCGCCACGGCTCAGTACTGTTACTTCCCAGATTTAGGTAGAAAAGTATGGAGAGTACTGAAAATGTGTAATATGTCAGAAAACAAAACCAAATAACAGAGGCAGTAAAGACCTGTTACATTCCATTAGTCCGGAGAAGCCGCTAGCTATTTTATCACTGGACATGTATGGACCATTACCGAGGGTTAGAGAAGGCTGTAAATACATTGTAGCTTTCTTGGACATGTTTACAAAATATGTCAAATTCTATCCAATGAAAACTGCTACAGCAGCGCCAATTATGAACCGTTTATTCAGTGACTATATTCCGCGCGTTGGAAGGCCGAATGCAGTATTATCTGACAATGCTACAAATTTCACTCGATATAGGTGGAGGTATGCATTAGCTCGAGCCAACATCACACAGATATTAACATCCAGATATAATCCGGGTCTGAATCCGATCGGGAGAACATTTTGCGAATTACATTGATTTATGCAAACATACTGCTATGCGGAGCAGACAAGATGGATAGAATATCTTGATACATTTGAGGAAATCATGCACAATTTGCCTCATATGACCACAAACTTTACACCTGCTGAACTAATTTGGAGAGAAGAGAAAGAAATGAATGAATAGATAAGATTCCAAAGATATCAGAAGGAGAAACCCAGTTGTAAGATAAGATAAGAAAAGCTTTAATAAATGTGATCGAAAGTACCAGAAAGAGGAAGGTAGATTTTGACAAAAGAATATGACTCAGACAATCCTTTGGCGTTGGCGATAGAATATTGTTACGTACACATCCTCGTGCGTCGCTGCTAAGCAAGACAAATACAAATACCAATTGTTGTACGAATGACCATTTGAAGTAATTAGGGTTACCAAATCAAGGAGTATATATCTAAGGACATCCCGAGACCAGAAACATAAAAGATTATATCCTCATCACGATTTAAAAAAGTTTCATGCCTGAGGGAGTGAAGAAATATAAGAAAAGGAAGATAATTTTATTAATAGTAATGTAAGTAATTTTTCATAATTTCAGATATGATCATGATTTATCGACAAGGATGCATAAAATATGAATTATAATGGTTATGAAAATATATATATGTTTTCTTTCAACAACGTAATTTTGTATATTCTTTAGGAAAAGTAATTATGATGTTTCTTATTTCAGTAAAAAATATATTGGATATCTGTTTCAGTTTTCATGAAACTGTAAGTAATAGGTACACGCGAATATTCATGTTAAAGGGGCATTGTTGTTGTGGTCTTCAGTCCTGAGACTGGTTTGATGCAGCTCTCCATGCTGCTCTATGCTGTGCAAGCTTCTTCATCTCCCAGTACTTATTGCAACCTACATCCTGCAACTGCTTAGTGTATCCATCTCTTGGTCTCCCTCTACGATTTTTACCCTCCAAACTGCCCTCCAATACTAAAAAGGTGATCCCTTGATGCCTCAGAACATGTCCTACCACCCGGTCCTTCTTCTAGTCAAGTTGTGCCACAAATTTCTCTTCTCCCCAATTCTATTCAATACCTCTTCGTTAATTATGTGATCTACCGATTTAATCTTCAGCATTGTTCTGTAGCATCACATTTCGAAAGCTTCTATTCTCTTCTTGTCTAAACTACTTATCGTCCATGTTTCACTTCCATACATGGCTACACTCCATACAAATACTTTCAAAAACGACTTTTTGACACTAAAATCTATATCCGATGGTAACAAATTTCTCTTCTTCAGAAACGTTTTCCTTGCCATCGCCCGTCTACATTTTATATCCTCTTTACTTCGAACTTCATCAGTTATTTCGCTCCCCAAATAGCAGAACTTCTTTACTACTTTAAGTGTCTCACTTCCTAATCTAATTCCCTCAGGATTGCCCTACTTAATTCGACTACATTCCATTATCCTCGTTTTGCTTTTGTTGATATTCATCTTACATCCTCCTTTCAAGACACTGTCCATTCCGTTCAACTGCTCTTCGAGGTCCTTTGCCGTCTCTGACAGAATTACAATATTATCAGCGAATCTCAAGGTTTCTTTTTCTTCATGGATTTTTATTCCTACTCCGAAACGTTCTTTTGTTTCCTTTACTGATTACTCAATGTACAGATTGAATAACATCGGGGGTAGGCTAAACCCTGTCTCACTCCCTTCCCTACCACTGCTTCCCTTTCTTGCCCCTCGACTCTTATAACTGCCATCTGGTTTCTGTACAAATTGTAAACAGTCTTTCGCTCCATGTATTTTACCACTGTCATCTTCCGAATTTGAAAGAGAGTATTCTCCAAGTCTACAAATGCTAGAAACGTAAGTTTGCTTTTCCTTAATCAATCTTCTAAGATAAGTCGTAGGGTCAGTATTGCCTCACGTGTTCCAACATTTCTACGGAATCCAAACTGATCTTCCCTGAGGTCAGCTTCTACCAGTTTTTTCCATTCATCTGTAAGGAATTCGCGTTGGTATTTTGCGGCCGTGACTTATTAAACTGATAGTTCGGTAATTTTCACATCTATCAACACCTGCTTTCTATGGTATTGGAATTATTACATTTTTTTTAAAGTCTAAGGGTATTTCGACTGTCTCATACATCTTTCTCACTAGATGGTAGAGTTTTGTCAGGGCCGGCTCATCCAAGGCTGTCAGCAGTCCTAATGGAATGTTGACTACTCCTTGGGGCCTTGTTTGTACTTAAGTTTTTCAGTGCACTATCAAACTCTTCGTGCAGTATCATATCTTCCATTTCACCTTCATCTACATTCACTTACATTTCCATAATACTGTCCTCAAGTACATCGCCCTTGTATAGACCCTCTACATACTCGTTCAACCTTTCTGCTTTCCCTTCTTTGTTTAGAACTGGGTTTCCATCTGAGCTCTTGATATTCATACAAGTGGTTTTCTTTTCTCAGAAGGTCTCTTTAATTTTCCTGTAGGCAGTATCTATCTTACCGCTAGTGAGATAAGCCTCTACATCCTTTCATTTGTCCTCTAACCATTACTTCTTAGCCATTTTGCACTTCGTGTCGATCTCATTTTTGAGACGTTTATATTCGTTTTTGACTGCTTCATTTACTGCATTTTTATATTTTCTCCTTTCATCATTTAAATTCAGTATATCTTCTGTTACCCAAGGATTTCTAATGACCCGTCCTCTTTTGCCTACTTGATCCTCTGCTGCCTTCAGTATTTCACCCCTCAAAGCTACCCCTTCTTTTTCTATTGTATTTCTTCCCCCATCGCTTTCAGTCGTTCCCTAATGCTCCCCCTGAAATTCTCTACAACCTCTAGTTCTTCAAGTTTATCCAGGTTCCATCTCCTTAAATTCCCTCCTTTTTACAGTTTCTTCAGTTTTAATCTACAGTTCATAACCAATAGATTGTGGTCAGAGTCCACGTCTGCCCCTGGAAATGTCTTGCAATTTAAAACCTGGTTCCTAAATCTGTCTTACCATTATATGATCTATCTGAAACCTTATAATATCTCCAGGCCACTTCCATGTGCACAACCTTCTTTCATGATTCTTGAAGCAATTGTTAGCTATGATTAAGTTATGCTCTGTGCGGAATTCTACCAGGCGGCCTCCTCTTTCATGTCATACCCCCATTCCATATTTACCTACTATTTTTCCTTCTCTTCCTTTTCCTACTATTAAACTATCACTATTTGAATAATTTCTTTTATCTCATCAAACATTTCATCAATCTCTTCGTCATCTGCGGAGATAGTTGGCATATAAACTTGTACTACTGTGGTAGGCGTGGGCCTCGTGTCTATCTTGGCCACAATAATGCGTTCACTAAGCTGTTTGTAGTAGCTTACCCACACCACTATTTTTTATTCATTATTAAACCTACTCCTGCATTACCGCTATTTGATTTTTTATTTATAGCCCTATATTCTCCTGGCCAGAGGTCTTGTTCCTCCTGCCACCGAAGTTCACTAATCCCCACTTTATATAACTTTAACCTATCCGTTTCTCTTTTTAAGTTTTGTAACCTGCCTGCCCGATTAAGGAATCTGACATCCCACGCTCCGATCTGTAGAACGCCAGTTTTCTTTCTCCAGATAACGACATTCTCCTGAGTAGTCCCCACCCAGAGATCCGAATGGGGGACTATTTTACGCAAGAGGACGCCATCATCATTCAACAATACAGTAAAACAGCATGCCCTCGGGATAAATTTTGGTTGTAGTCTCCCCTTGCTTTCAGCCGTTCACAGTACCAGCACAGCAAGGCCGTTTTGGTTAGTGTTACAAGACTAGATCAGTTAATCATCCAGACTGTTGCCCCTGCAACTACTGAAGAGGCTGCTGTCCGACTTTATGAACCACAGGTTTTTCTGGCTTCTCAAGAGATACCCCTCCGCTGTGGTTGCACCTACGTTACGGCTATATGTGTCGCTGAGGCACACAATCCTCCCCACCAACGGCAAGGTCCATGGTTCACGTCATAGGAATGTATATATATTCAAAGCAACGACACGGCAATATAGATGATTGTTTATTTTAAAGAATAAAGTCAGTTCAGTGGTTGGAGTTTCAGGAAATTTTATTGAGATAGATTACCAACGAAAGTATCTGGAAGAACAATGCTGGACCAGATTGAGAGGGATATGTGTGATCGTTGTGCGGTGTCTGGTATTAAACTGTAATTATTCGAAGTATGATTAATGATGAAGAGAAACGACTGGGCTGAACTTGTGTAGATTCTGGAGAAGTAGACAAATTCGTAATTGTATTCTGTAAAGGTTAAAGCTAATTTCACAGACTGATAGAAGTGCGGAGTAGCCAATGAAGTTCACGGAAGTCTTGTGTGTTTCCAGGTACAAAATAAATTATGAACACGTGCTGGTGCAGTGCCATAAAAAGAATTTAGTGATGAGACACAAGAGTGGTTATCTGTGTGCTAATAAACAAGGATGCACTCATGTGCGTCATATTCGAAACCGATTTTGTGCTTCATTGAAGAAAAGTGTGAAGACAAGAAAGAGAATTATCACTAGAGTTTATCAAGAACAAGGAGTATTGACATAGTACTCTGATGTTAATAAACAACTGTATGTAGGAGAAAATAATCGATAATTGTGGCGAAAGATTACCAGAATATTGAGTAATAAAATGTATAGTACTTCTTCCGAATCGCTGAACTCTGACCAGTAACGTGAGAATGAATAGTACATGCACTAGCCCTTTCTGTCACAGCGCTCTCCAATCAGTAATGCTTAGCAATGATACTTAATCCGGGGTATGTTACATGTTCACACATCACCGCTCTGTGAATGGCCCTATTATCGTATGATCCAGCCGTTCTCCTACCTGAGGATCAACTATGTTCCTGACCATTCCTACCATTCCACACATGCTAGCAAGAGCGTCATTCTCCATCTCTACACACACCCGTCCTGCAACGTCCATCACACGTCGTGATGACGTCGCTACTAAGATATCTTCACATTTACCCGACTCCACGAATGCAAGAATACCCTACATAAAGACAATGTCAGATCTGTTATTTAAGCTTTAGTGAATTTTTGTAAATTACTGGGTGGAACATAAGGATGATTAGCCTTGTTCCAGGTTTCCCATAGTTTCCCTCTGGTACCCTTTCCCGAATGGGAAGGCTCTTCTGATCGAAAGTCCATAGCCACATGAGCCGTTAACAGAGTTACACAAAGTTTATGAGCGACAAAAACTGTCATCAGCCGCCATGATATTCCACTCAGTAATATTGTAAGAGACAGTTGGGTCAATTTTGTTACAGTTTTGGCCCCGTATTGTAAAGAAAACGCGCTCCCAAAGCCGGGCATTGTAATGGATTGTAAACGTTCAACAACTTTGACTCAGGTGCGGCAAATAGTTAATACCGAGAGTAGTATAAACTGTCTGCGATAATTGGACGCCCCGTGCTACGGACGCAATTCTCTGGAATAAGTAACCAAGGATGGATAGTTGAGGACTCGGTGTGAAACGAGTACAGAGATCGGACGTGTTTTATGTTGGAGAGATTTTGCTGTTGTTGTGCGACGCTGTTAAGCTCCATTGTGAATATTTAGTTTGTCGATGGCACAATAAACAGATTGAAGAAAATAATACGCATTCAAGGTGTGTATTTATCAACTTATAAAAGATTTGACAAACATTCTTCAGTTATACGTGACGTAGATCGATCGGAGGTGCAGTGTGGAATGATACTGCGGATCTGCATCTTTTCACCATCAATATTCTTCGAGAGAATATCATAACTGAAAATACTAAAAATAAATAAGAAGTAGAGAGTTTACTTAAACAAAATTTCTTAAATTAATTACTTAAAATATAATAAACGATGCTGTACGCCGCATCGCTCTCCTCAGAGCCTCTACATGTGAATACGTCCATCCTGATGCAGTTTGTAGAACTGGAACTCGTATGAAATGGAACTCATCTGAAAAGACTTTTGTGTCCAGTTGGACGCACCACTGAAATTAAGCCGCGAACAATGGTCACCGTGATGACGTTCCGTGGTGCTTCGGATGTCGTTTCGTTGTGAATGTTTTTACTTATCTGCACGTCCGAGCGACCGTGCTCATCCTCTCGTGCACTCCTCGGGGGGGGGGGGGGGGGGGCATAGACATCTTGCACTGATTATGGCCCTGCTGAATCCATCGACTTCATATTCGCTCGATAGTCGTAAGACACCAACCAACATGAGCAGTAATATCGCAGTCTCAGTAGGCTACGATTCTACACTACTGAATTCCAGAACGTGCTGGCAGACTGTTCTTAGTCTTACACATTGTGTAACACGATCTGCTTACAACCAAATAACACTCAAATGCCATTTCTGAATGAAAACTCTTCTGCGTAATCGTTCTTTTCTAAAAAAAAATGTAGATAGCCTTACATCAACAAATTATTTTTGGTTGCACTGAAACGTCAGTCATTTGCATATCACGGTGTGTACTACACTTCTTGCTAATTTAACATTTATGCACTCACCCTCATGCCACTGCAGTTTTAATGGCCGTCAGTGTATTTTAAAAGACTTTGAAATCCATAGCAGCGTTCTTGTACAAAAGAAAACTTCAGCGAAATATGTAAATAATCAATTTCTATATTGATGCCACTATTATATTTAAGCATATTTGGTAAATGAATTTTGTTTGTAGAAGTAAACTATAGCACTCAATTGTATACAACAAAATTAAATTTAAAATATCCGCAATTTACATTCAGTCATAAAAGCAAGGAGTTTTCTGTGATGATAACACTTACTTTCAAGGACAAAGGAAAAAGTGTAAATTTTTGGTAATGAACCATGGTCTCAAACTTACGAAGCCAGCAGCTTAATAGGACAGCGCTACCTGTCGATTATGACAACCAACAAATTTTTTCTGTGGTCCAGTAACCCGTACATTTTTCTTATCACTCTAGGGTACGCACATGCAACATACATTGTGGTGACAAAGGTCATGAGATAACGTTTTGCGTATATACAGATGGCGCTAGTATCGCATACGCAAGGGCTGAGGATGACGGATCTGTCATTCGTACACAGATGATTCATGTGAAAAGGAGGGGTTACTAATGGCTGCTTCGATCATACCTAGCATATAGGGTACAAAGAGTAGAGATAACACACACTTTAAATAGATCCAAACATTTAGTAAAACACTTATCAGAACGTAAATACATTAATATAGGGGTTCCGCAAGGTATCATATTAGGATCGTTCCTGATATCCATCAATGAATTTCCCCCTAGTGTTACTCATGGTGCAATAATTCTCTTCGCTGAAGACAGCAATATTATAGTCACTGAGAAAACAAGAGAACTACTTTCAGGGAAAGCAAATGAAACTCTCAGTGAAGTTTACGATTTGTCAATAAGCAATTCAGTGACATTGAACATAAAGAAAACAATTACCTGAATTCCAGTTTGAAGAGGGAAAACGACAATGTTAAATTAAATGTAGATGGTACCTCTATAGACTGAGTAAGAAATGCAGTATTTCTAGGACTGAATATTGCTTCTCAGTTGAAGTGGTGTGAACACAGAGAGGTACTTGCAAACTGAATGTCATCAGCATGTTATGCCATTAGAATCCCATCATCATTGTGTAACATGCGGTGTCTTTTAGTTGCATACTATTCATATGTACACTCAATTCTTAGTTATGGCATCTCTTTTGGGGAACAAATGCACAAAACATGAACTCAGTTTTCCAACTCCACAAAAGAGCCATAAGAATAATAACCAAAAATAGTAGAGGAGCTCATTGTAAAAATCTGTTCATAACACTGGGGATTTTAACTGCTCCATGTGAATATATTTACCAGTCAGTTGTATACATCAAAAAGAACATTGGTAATTACTGCACAAACAGCTCTGTGCATGACCATCGACAAGAGCTATACTCAACTTACTTTCAACATGAGAAAAATAAACATAAATCTCAAAACAGCCTTTTCTACCAAGAAATAAAACTACAATAAATTACCAAACACGTTTAAATAATTTGCAAAATTACACTTATTTAAAAAGGCAGCTAAGAACTACCTGTTATGCAATACATTTTATATATTGAAAGATTACTTAGATAAAACAGAGAAGGGGTTTGATAAAAAAAATGTTATACAAGTAAATAATAATAATGGCTATATAACATCGAACATTCCACATAACACCTTTACACTGTTTCCTTTCCTTCTTTTTTCCTTTTCTAGAAAAACTCACCCCCAAGGTATGCATAGCACAGTACTAACACCTCTTCCTCTTTCTGAGCTCACCGTCTCACTTATTGTAGAGGGATGCTGACTCAGTTTTTCAGGATAGCAAATAGATAGTTGCAGTACAGAAAATGGCTCAGAGATCACCAGTGTGTGTGTGTGTGTGTGTGTGTGTGTGTTTGTGTGTGTGTAGTGAATGAAGTGTTGTGAATCAAAGTGTATATAGTGTGTGCAGTGACTGGTAGTGAGATATGGGTGAACAGTGTGGCATTACACAATTTAATAAGTTGTGTGTAAAAAAAGTATTGTATACCAGGAGTAAATCTAATGATTGTCTCTAACTAGAGGTCTGTAAATGTATGTGTATACGAATTGGTATAAGCTTGTAAAAACTTTGACGTGTCCTATATCCTTGTAAAAAGAGATCTACGGATGTATAAAGCTACTACTACTAAAAACTGTCCGACGTGCTTATGGCCGTACGAAGGGAATCAATATATTTTGAAGTCGTAAGCTAGACGCATGGGACATTTAGTTACGGAAGTCGTTGTGGAATTCAATGTTCCGAGATTAACATTATCAGGATTGAGCCGAGCCTACCAGATTTCAGTTATTTCCTCTCGCCACGGACAATGCAGTTGCCGACTGCCTTCACTTTAAGACCAGGAGCAGCGGCGTTTGCATAGAGCTCTCAGTGCTAATAGGCAAGCACCACACAATGACATAATGGTAGAAATCACTGTGGGACATGCGACGAAGGTATCCGTTAGAATGGTGCAGTGAAATCTGGTGTTAACGGACTATGGCAGTGAACGACCGATGAGAGTGCGTTTGCTAACAGCAGCGCCTCTCCTGGGCTCGTGACCACATCAGTTGGACGCTAGGCTACTGGCAGACTTTGGCCAACTCAGATGAGTCGCGATTTCAGTGTATAAGAGCTGACGATTGAGTTAAAGTGTGGCGAAGACCTCACGAAGTCATGGACCCAAGTTGTCAACAAGACACTGTGCAAGTTGGTGGTGACTCCATAATGGTGTGGGCTGTGTTTACGCGGAATGGACTGGGTCCTCTGGTCCAACTGTACCAATTATTGATTATACGTGGTTATGTTCTTCTTCTTCGACATCATTTGCAGCCATTCACGGACTTCGTGTTTCGAAACATGTCACTGGGCCACAACCGTTCGCAATTGGCTTGAAGAACATTGTGGGCAATTCGGGCGAATGATTTGGCCACCAGATCACCCAACATGAATCTCATTGAACATTTATGGCTCATAATTGAGATATCAGTTCGCGTACAAAATCTTGCACCAGCAACACTTCCGCAATTATGGATGGCTACAGAGGAAGCACGGCACAATATTTCTGCAGGGGACTCCCAATGGCTTGTTGAGCACATGCCACGTCGAGTTGCTGCACTACGCCAGTCGAAACGAGGTCCGACGCGGTATTAGGAGGTATCCCATGACTTTTGTAAAGTCATTGTTCATTCAGGCGTTCATCAAGAGGGACGTGCACTCTTAAACTCCACTACTGCACTAGAGAGACATAGTCACTGCCACATAACACTTCGCAATATTTCAGTCTGTGTTTATAACTGAAGTGTACAATCGTTTAGCCCAAGTGAGTGATGGTGAACTCACTTAGAGATTTTGCAAGCATGATTTTCGTGTACAAACTAACAACTGGACGCCGAAGAGTGGTCTGGGCCAGAAATTTCACCGTATAGCATATGGTGGTAGTCCTGCTAGCAAGGAACGCGTCTGGAAATTGTCGGCAGTGGTTTAGGTTGCAGGTAAGATTATGCAGAGGACCTTGTGGAGTACTGTCTCGTACGCATTAGGCCCACTCCTGATTTACACCACCGGCATCCTGGCGTCATTACTTAGAGGTCTTGACGTGGGGGACACAGCGCTCGTCGACTGAACGATGTCTGAAAAATTAAACAGAGTGGTAGAACTGGTGTTGCCTTTGGTAGGGGCAGTTCTCGTGCATTGGTCGGGCTTTTTTACGGTTGGGGATCTCGCACCAAATTGTTGTATATTTGATTGAACTACAAAATTAAGAGACTAGCACAAGTATTGACAAATTTTTAGGAAGAGAGAGGGAACTGTTTACTACGTGGCCTCTCACTGACAGTGTTCCTAACATTGGTCTGAGCTGAGGACCATAAATTTTTGGTGGTCTTTCGAAAGAGAGCTTAGAGGACCATGTTCCTTATAGTAGTGCCGAGACGTGAAGAAGTTCATTTTGTCAGTATGTGGATCACAAAAGTTATCTTAGTCCGGATGCAGAGCAAAATGGTACTCCTTGTCGGGATCGAGCCGTAGCACAAATCATCGGCTGGCTGTGCGAGCCATTGGAAGCACTTGCAGCGCAGACCCCTTCTACAGTTGCTGGAATCCCAGCAGATTCTTTCACTTCTTAAGGCTGGTAAGCTCTGGCATCAAAGGGAGGCGAGTTATTATTTATGAGCCAGGAGTACGTGCGAACACAGTTAAGGCACAGGGAATCTCGTTTAAGAACACGCTCTACCAGTCGTTGCCTTAAAAGTGACTTTTTGTTATTTGTAGTTCTACATGTATTTTTCTAGTTCAACCAGAATGGTGCAGTCATCATGTCTGATGAGAAACCGTGTACTTGATTTACTTGAATGACCTTGTGAGGTAATTAGCAGATTCTTGTCATCCATCCTTCAGAGTGACACCCGCTTTGTGTCAGTGAACATCCTAATTGTATGTTCTGGGTCCATTCACACATTTCCAGTGTGTGAGAAGGTTAACTGTTACGTTTGTTTTTCATGTACTGTTTGTCCTGTCAAATGATTTGCAGTCTACATCTACATCTACATATGCTCTCCGCAAGCCAGCAAGTGGTGCTCGGTGAAGGGTAACCTCTACCACTACTAGTCTTTCCTTTTCCTGCCCACTAGCGGATACAGAGAGGGAAAAGCGACGTTTATATTCCTCTGTGTAAGCCCTAAATTCTCAATCTTGTCTTCGTGGCCTTTACGCGAAATGTATCTTGCCGGCAGTAGGATAGTTTTGCCGTCAGCTTCCAAAGCCGGTTCTCAAACTTTTCTGTTGTCTTCCTCGAAAAGAACGTTGTCTTTCCTCCAGCCTCTCCGTAAGACTTCTTGTTGTTCGAACCTACCGCTAACAAATCTAGCAACCCACCTCTGAACTGCTTAGATGTCTTTCTTAAACCCGACTTGGTGCAGATTTCAAACACTCGAGCGGTACTCAAGAACAGGTAGCACTAGAGTCCTACATGCAGTATCCTTCACAAATGAACCACACTTTCCTAAAATTCTGTAATGAACGGTGGTCCAAGTTTCCAATCTTTCATCAGTTTAAAGAGATAAAAATCACTTCAACCCTATTATCCCTATTTACTCTAACAAGGGAACCTCTCCATCGCACCCCCCTCAGATTTAGTTATAAGTTGGCACAGTGGATAGGCCTTGAAAAATTGAACACAGATCAATTGAGAAAACAGGAAGAAGTTGTGTGGAACTGTGAAAAAACAAGCAAAATATACAAACTGAGTAGTCCATGGGATACATATGCAACATCATGGACAGCGTGACCTGAGGAGCGCTGTGATCCCGTGGTAGCGTGAGGAGCTGATGAACGAGAGGTCCTTGGTTCGAGTCATCCCTCGAGTGAATATTTTACTTTCTTTATTTTTGCATAGTTATTATCTGTCCGTTCGTTCATTGACGTCTCTGTTCACTGTAATAAGTTTAGTGTCTGTGTTTTGCGACCGCATCGCGAAACCGTGCGATTAGTTGACGAAATGACGTGCCTCTCCAATGGGAACTGAAAACATTTGATCGCAAGGTCATAGGTCAACCGATTCCTCCACAGGAAAACACATCCGATATATTCTATACGACACTGGTGACGGCATGTGCGTCACATGACAGGAATATGTTGTCGACCCAACTAACTTGTATACTTGGCGAATGGGTAAAAAGATTCTTCTACCTTGCCCGATTTAGGTTTTCTTGTGGATGTGATAATCACTCCCAAAAAAGTGATGAAAACATTAGAGTTTGTCACATCAACTGAAAATGAAAGATTAAACTTTTCATTTAATGGAAGATTTGAACCAAGGAACTCTCGCTCCGCAGCTGCTCACGTTACCACGAGACCACGGCGCTCCTGCGTTATTTATCTCCTTGGTGTTGCTTATCTTCCCATGAACTACTCAGTTTGTATATTTTGCTTATTTTTTCACAGTTCCACTCAACTTCTTCCTGTTTTCTCAATTGATCTGTGTTCAGTTTTTCAAGGCCTATCCACTGTGCCAACTTATAACTAAATCTGAGGGGGGTGCGATGGGGAGGTTCCCTTGTAAGAAGTACCACGTTCACATTACGCTTTTCAGGACCAACAGCAGTCAATCCGTTTCCATTGTGCGCAGTTTCGTAAATACATATCTAAGACATAGATGAGCGACCTAGCACTGCATACTGAACGGATTTATTTGATTCGGATCAAAGACACAGCCCAATGGCACCTTGCACTGCAATGTCGACCCTGCTTGGGAGCTTACGGACACGTAATTTTCTGTTCGTGTCAGACAAGTGTCGTCTTGCACTAAATTGGTGCCGACGCTGCTAAATATTCTGTCCGATAAATAATTTACCGACTGAGTCACAAAAGTTACAACTTGCAATAAATTGGTTGCTGTTGGGTCAGGGAAATACAATCGTGCATTGAACTGATAGGCAATGATACGTTTTTGCCATTACGTTCGATCCGATCGCGGTTGACAAATTGATTTCTAATTTAACATGCTTCTTTTTTTTTTTTATTGGTCTGGTGTAGCCCGCCACGAATTCCTCTCCTGTGCCAACCTTTTCACCTCAGAGTAGCAGTTTCAAACCACGTCCTCAATTATTTCGTTGGTGTATTCCAGTCACTGTCTTCCTCTACAGTTTTTACCTTCTACAGCTCGCTCTTCTGCCATAGAAGTTATTCCGTGGCGTTTTTAACAGATATCCTACCATTCTGTCTCTTCTTTTTGCCAGTAGGTCCCATATACTCCATTCTTCGCCGATTCTGCGGAGAACCTCCTCATTCCTTCCTTATCAGCCCACCTAATTTTCAACATTCTTCTGTGGCAATACATCTCAAATGCTTCGATTATCTACTGTTCCGTTTTCCCACAGTCCATATTTCACTACCGCATAATGTTGTGCCACAAACGCACATTATCAAAACGGTATTCCTCAAATTAAGACCTATGTTTCATGCTAGTAGACTTCTCTTGTCCAGGAATGCCATTTTACCAGCGCTAGTCTGCTTTTAATGTCCCCCTTGTTACGTCCGTAAAGATTTACCTTGCTGCCTACGTAGCAGATTTCGATAACTTTACAATCCTCATCTTGAGGTTTTCGCTGTTCTCATTTCTGCTACTTTTCATAACTTTCGTCTTTCTTCCATCTACTCTCAGTCGATATTTTGTACACACTAGACTATTCATTCCATTCAGCATATCCTATAATTCTTCATCACTATCACTGTGGATAGCAATGTCACCAGCGAATGTTGACATTAATATATTTTCACCTCGAATTTTATAGCCACTCTTGAGCCTTTCTTTTATTTCCGTTATTGCCTCTTCGATGTATCAGTTGAACAGTACAGACGAAAGACCGGATCCCTGTCTTACACCCTTTTTAATCCAAGCACTTCATTCTTGGTCTTCCACTTCTACTGCCCCTTTTTGTTTTTGTACATATTGTTTAACATCCGTGATTCCCTATAGCTTACCCCTATTTTTCTCAGAATTTTGAGCATCTTGCACCATATGATATTGTCGAACGCTCTTTCCAGGTGGACAAATTCTATGAACTTGTCTTTCTTTAGTGTTTGTCCATTACCAACCGCAATGTCACAAATGCCTCTCTGGTACCTTTGTAACACCATAGCCCTAATGCTGTATTGATTTATTTTGCTTTTGTTTCATTTAATGTTACATTGCTGTGCTTCTGTAAATGTGTTTGTTTGAATAGATAACACAAAACTGTATACTCCTTTCTTTGTAAAAACTTTGAGTCATGGTGTGATTCTAAGCGGTGTAGTATATTGTCGTTTAAATGCTTTGACCCATTTGGAGGGAACAAAACTTACTGTATATGATTGTAATTTTGTGTGAATAATTTTTGGTAGAAATGTCAATATGTGCAAACGTTCTGTTTTATTTAATGTATTTGGTTGCTGTTATGTAAACTGCTGATCCTCACTTAGGATTCTTAGTTATTCAGTATGTAAAAGTTGTTGTGGTTCCCCTCGGGAACGGAACTGTGAAGCGCGCGCAAATTGTGGCTGGCCTGTGTAGAAAAGGTGGAACTGATAGTCAGTCGGGGACGAGCTACGAGTCGGGGACGAGTTACCAAACCGTGCACTGCAATGTAATAGATGCATATTGTGCTGGTTCCGAGAGAGGATTTTTTTGCTACTTTCCAATGCCTCGGATGGATGGATAACTAGCTGGAACTATTCTGGAATTTGTATCTATCATCGCCACCAAGAAATGACAGAGTCCAGCAATTCTGTCTGCGAATCTACCTACCAACATGCAGTTGCCATCACGTTGCGCAATCACTGTAACGTAATACTATAATGATGTACAGTGAAGGATCGCCTTACTGGATGTGCTAATGTGCTCAAATATAAGGTAATTTATATCTGAATTTATGTGCCTACCTTGATTTTTCTCCTCATCATAACACCTCTCAGGTTCCTCTCCGTTTGAACTAAAGTGATTACCGAGTGTCCTTACTGAAAGTACATTAAAACCCAGTTTGCTAATTAATGCCTCTTGAACTTGGTAAAAAGAAAGCTAAAATTAATGTGGCAAGAGAGTGAGTTAAAGTAAATGTTGTTTGCTGAAAATAATTTTTCTATTAAAACTGCATATTGAAGTGCTGTTGCCAACTGCAAACTTAAAAGTTCTTAAGACTGAGGCTTATAAAGTTTTGCTTAGTAAATGATCACATTGCTGTCCGTAGTAAATTCTAAAAGGTGAGTTATTTTCTTGCAATTTTGCCAACATGGTGTTTCACTGTAGTAAAAGTGGAAAACTGCAGTTGTGAAACTTTATATACTCATGTTTATTAAGTGTATGTCTCTCTTGTGTATAGGAAGTGCATATTTATAATATCACAGGATCCACAGTTTGTCTATTGTATTAATGCTGGGTAACATGTAATTGGAAGACCACTGATTATAAAAACCATAATTTCTTTATTCAAATGATAATGAGAAGCAACCTGTGAGTGGATTCCAAAATAACTTTCATTTTAAATAGTAAAGTATTTAACTGAGAGAGACTTCACATATGTACAATTTATGATCCTGCAGTGAATGTTAATAATAATGTTATAAAGACCATTCAGTTTGAACAAGCCCTGAAAGTAATAGTGTGTTTCGTCATCTATTTATAATTTTACAAATAGTTTGTGCTGCTCTAGCTGTTTGTTCCAACCTTAACGTTAACATATGCAGGTGTCAGAGTTCATTGCACTCGCGTGTGGCCAAGTCTAGGTTGTGTTTGCCCGTTACAGTTACACATACCTACTTTCTTAAACGAGAACGCTAATCTTTCTCGTGCCTAGTTAGGCTGGCGACCGTTTTCTTTATGAGTTAAACAGTGCAGATAGGCAAAATTTTGTTTGTTACTGTTCAAATATTTACGCAGTTCTGATTTTCTTTTCCGATAAGCCACCTCTGTTAGGTACAACACGGTCAACATAACAAAATTCCTCTCAGAGGGTAACACTACTCTGCTGCTTTATACCATAATTGCTTTAACAAAATAGTTTTATTTCACAACTTGTTTCCGGCTTTAAGGTTAAGGTATAGCAGTAGCAGACAGGAGTGTCATACCTTAAACTTTCCTATAGCCAAACTGATCATCTAACACTTCCTCAGTTTTCTTTACCATTCTTCTCTGTGTTATTCTTGTCAGCAAGTTGAATGCATGAGCTCTTAAGCTGACTGTGCGATAATTGTCGCACTGCGGCTCTTGCAATCTTGGGAAGTGTGTGGATGATGTTTTTCCGAAAGTCTAATGGTAAATTGCTTGACTCAGACATTCTACACAGCAGTGTGAATAGTTGCCACTTCCCCAAATGATTTATGAAATTTTGATGGAATGCTGTCTATCCCTTCTGTCTCATTCGATCCAAAGCTTTTTAAATTCTGATTATAATACTGCATCCTCCTATCTCTTCTATACCGACTCCTGTTTCTTCTTCTATTCCACCATCAGACAAGTCCTCCACTTCACAGAGGCCTTCATTGTACTCTTTCCACCTAACCGCACTCTCCTTTGCAGTCAGTAGTGTAATTCCCATTCCACTCTTACGATTACCATCGTTGCTTTTAATTCTTAGCAGTCCTCTTGTATTACTGTATTTCTACTGTAAAAGTTCTTATTTTTGGTGATGATATGTACACACGTCGATAAATTCTAAAGTTTGACATGTGCTGAAGCAAAATATTTTGCAGCACCACTTGAAAGTGGCCCTAAGGCCGAAATTGCAACTGCGAAATAAACAATTTTTACAGTCAACGCCGAATATTATATTTTACGAGAAATCACCAGTAGATTATAGATGATTTCTGGTGGAGTACTGAGAAAGATGTCTGGAAGCATTTGGGAAAATTCTGAAGGAGTTACGGGCCGTGACGGAGGATGTCGAAAAAGTCCAAAGAAGGGCAGGTCGTGTTGTATTATCACGAAGTAGGAGCGCGAGTGTCATGAATTTGACCTGTGAACTGGGGTGGCAATAATTAAAACAAAGGTGTTTTCCATTGTAGCAAGGTCTTCTCATGAAATTTCAATGATTTCTCCTCGGCGTGTGAAAATACTTTGTTGGCATGTACCTACATAAGGAGAAATGGTCATCATAATAAAATAAGGTAAATCAGAGCTCGCACGGAAAGATTTAAGTGTTCGTACTGCCCGTGTGCTGTTCTACATAGGAACGACAGAGAAACAGCTTGAAGGTGGTTCTATGAACACTCTGCCTTGTACTCAGCTGTGAAGAGTAATCATGTCGATGTAAATGTAGAAGAATCAGGAAGGCAGTACATATTGTGAAAGGAGTTACCGTCATCATTGTGTACATGAGAAAAGAATATATGATTAGGAGCTACATGCGGTATTTGTGAGTCGCTTTGGATGTGATGGAGGAAGACATTGGCGGACAGGTAATGAAAGCAGAGAAAGTGGAATCCCCATGGTTGAGAATGGACTGGATGGTTTCAGTAAAAATCAACACGTTCTGCAGGACACAGCAGAATTGGCCGTAACAGGAGTTGACAGATGGTCTAGAGAAGGCGTCTTTATCTAGTAATTAAACCTCCTCGTCCCCGAGTACAAAGCCAGTCACTGCTTAAATTCTGAAATACAACCCTTAGAAATGACACATAAAGCCTTACAGCATGAGAACTCACCCTGTTTCTGCAAATGGCTTGCCAGAGAGGGCAGACGATCGGACTGAGATTCAGGGCACTCTCTTGCCACTGAGGTTGGAAACTGCCCCTAAAAGACGGAAGAATCTGCAATGATCAATGGCATGAGGATGCAGAAGGCAATGAAAACCACGGCATTAAACATACGTATATTCGATTGTCTATGAAGTAGTATTTCGTTTTTTTATGTTATTCGGTCGGAAACACAGTTCAGCATATACAGTGACCTAGTCTGTTATATACCGCAAGGTAATGCCACTCATTCAGTTACTATGGAGCAATTCAACAGCTTTCAATACGCGAAATAGCACATTACAAGCACTAATACGTGCGTATATTAGTCACAATGAGAGGAGACAGAAAAAACCCTCACCATGAAATTTACGGGAGAAATTTCTTTTATTTGAGACGCATACAAGAAATTCTACAGTGTCTCTTATGTAGTTATTTGTTCATGGAAAGTATTAAAAATCTTTAATGGGCCTGTAATAGAAAAGGTGTCGTGATGATCTACATTGGAAAAAGATTCCCAACTAGTCTCCATTTGGATCTCCATGGGGGGACTGGCAAGGAGGGAGATTACTGTGAGCAAAAGATTGAACAACCAACGAAAACGTAATGTTTGACGAATCGAGTTGTGGAATTTCAGAAGTTTAAACGTGGTAAATAAGCTAGAAAATCTGGAAAGGAAATGCAAAGGCTCCGTTTAGATGTAGTGGAATGAGTTCTCCGATAAATTTTTGGTGGTAATAACCACTACTCTGTTCAAGAACAGCAAGAGGGAAAATTATAATTGGAAAAAATCCAGAAAGTCGGGAAGGTTCCAGCTGGGTCACATCATGGGTATACAGAGATCGAGAATTCAGGTATTTGGTTGTAATGGATACCCAGGTGCAGGAGTAGACTTAGATCATAATTTAGTAATGATGAAGAGTAGACTGAAGTTTAAGAGACATTTGCGAAAGACTCAGTGCGGAAGGTAGTGGGATACTGAAGAAATGATGAATGCAGAGATGCATTTGAAGTTCCCTAAGAACGTGGATAGCGTGATAAGGCACAGCAGAGTAGGCAGTTCAGTTGAATATGAGTGACATCTCCAACAGGGACAAACACAAATGTTGGACAGATAAAGGTAGGTACAAGGAAGGTAACTACGAAGAGATTGGGAAATGAAATACTTCGATTCATCGACGAGTGAAAGAAATACCAATATGTTCAGAAAAAGACAGTAATACAGCATTATAAGTCCCTTAGAGATGAAAAATTTTGCAGGGCATCCAGGTCTCTATGGCTGCAGCAAGGATGTGAAGAAATCGCGAACCAAATAATTGTTGGGTCGACTGATTCAGCATATAGAAAACTCAAAACAACCTTACATAAAATGAGAAGTTAGATTACTTCTTAGAGAGAGCAATGGCAGAGCCATTTCTGGACGCAGAAGGGAGAGTGAGTTGGTGGAAAGAGTGTACTGAAAGCCTCTATGAGGTGAGGGCTTGTCTGATGATGTGTTGGAAGAGGAAATTAGAATTGATAGGGATGAAATATGACAAAATGGGTCCAATATTAGAGAGAGGATTTTAAAGTGCTCTGAATGATTTGAGATCAAATAAGGTAGAATGATTAGATAACATTACCTTGCCCGCCAGGGTAGCCGAGAGCGCTAATGTGCTGCTTCCTGGACTCGGGTAGGCGCGCCGACCCCAGATCGAATCCGCCCAGTGAGTTAACGACCAGGGCCGGTATGCGGCCAGCCTGGATGTCGTTTTTAAGCGGTTTTCCACATCCCGCTAGGTGAATACTGGGCTGGTCCCCACGTTCCGCCTCAATTTCACGACTCACAGACATTTCTACACCTACATCTACATCCATACTCCGCAAGCCACCTGACGGTGTGTGGCGGAGGGTACTTTGAGTACCAGTATCGGATTATCAGATTATATTACATTTGAAAACGTTCGCACTGTTTCATGACTTACACTAGACACAGACAGCTGGGGTACACTTATTCCAGCCTGGGGGGTTCGGGGTGACGACAGGAGGAAGAGCATCCAGCCACCCTCTGCAACTAACATAGCCAATTCCATAATAACAAGCCGACGCTGCGTTCCTGCGGGATAAAGGCCTACAGTAAAGGAAAGAATGAAAGAATAGATAACATTACCTTGGAATTTCTAAAATTATTCGCGTAAGTGGCAACCAAACGACAGTTCAGATTGGTGTGTAGACACTACGAGGCCGACGACGTACCATCAGACGTTCGGAAAATATTATCCTCACAATTCCAAAGGTAGCAAGGGCAAATAAGTACGAAAACTATCACACAATCAGCTTAAATGTTCATACATCCAAGTTACTGACAAGAATATTATAAGGAGGTACGGAAAAGAAAATTCAGACTGTGTTAGGTGGCAATCAACTTGGCCTAAGATAAGATACAGGCACCAGACAGTCAGTTCTCATGGAAAATCGAAACACTCCCATAGCATTTCACCATCCTAGAAAGAGCGTTAAAGAATGTAAAATGGCGCAAGATGTTCGAAATTCTGAGAAAAATTGATGTAAACCATAGAGAAAAACGGGTAATATATAACACATACATACCTGTGAGGGAAAGATAAGTCTGGAAGACAAAAGATTGAAGTAGCGGACTAAGAAGAGTGTAACACTGGGATGGAGTCTTTCGCCTCTACTGTTCAATCTATACACTGAAAAAACAATGACGGAAATAAAGGAAATGTTCAAGAGTGGAAATAGAATTCAGGATAAAAGGATATCAATGATAATATTGGCTGAAGATATTGCTGTCCTCAGTAAATGCGAAGAATTACAAGATACGCACCTTCGAAGCAAAATTACTCAAATGGTTCAAATGGCTCTGAGCACTATGGGACTTAACATCTGTGGTAATCAGTCCCCTAGAACTTAGAACTACTTAAACGTAACTAACTTAAGGACATCACACACATCCTTGCCCGAGGCAGGATTCGAACCTGCGACCGTAGCAGTCCCGCGGTTCCGTACTGAGCGCCTAGAACCGCTAGACCACCGCGGCCGGCCAAAATTACTCATGACGGACGAAGCAAAGAGGACATAAAACTGACTAGCACCGCCACAAAGGGCCTTCATAATCAAGAGAACTCTACTGTTGGAGCAGCATTGTATGACAGTGAATCATGGACAGCAGGAACACCGGTACAGAAGAGAATCGAAGTGCTGGAGATATTTT
Source organism: Schistocerca americana (assembly GCF_021461395.2). Taxonomy (NCBI): domain Eukaryota; kingdom Metazoa; phylum Arthropoda; class Insecta; order Orthoptera; family Acrididae; genus Schistocerca; species Schistocerca americana. Next base: position 717,368,548 of record NC_060121.1, on the reverse strand, counting down.
GATACAGAAGAACGTTGAAACTCAGGTGGACTCAAGAAAAAGGCAATTAGAAGGTCCTTCGCAGATTCGGCGAAGAATGGAACATGAGGAGCACACTCTAAAGAAAAAGGGATACAATGAATGGATATGTGTTAAATCATCAGCGAATAACCTCCATGGTACTACAGAGAACACTAAATGATGTAAATTGTTGGAGGACGTATGGTGCAAGGGTAACTCTGATATGAAGAGGTCAGTGCAAGAATGGGCCGCATGACACCTGTCAGATGACTGGTGGAAAGATGACTTCCGGTTGCACATAGCTTAGTGGTACATGTCCGTTCTGTACTTTAGGCTTGTTTGGTGTGAGGAATTTTTCTTGTTAGCTTAGTAATGGGGAAGCGCAAGGGCAACTCTGAGATGAAGAGATCAGTGCAAGAATGGGCCGCATGACACCTGTCAGATGACTGATGGAAAGATGACTTCTGGTTGCACATAGCTTAGTGGTACATGTCCATTCTCTGGTTGCACATAGCTTAGTGGTACATGTCCATTCTGTACTTTTCGGATGTTTGGTGTGAGGAATTTTGCCAGTTAGCTTAGTAATGGGGAAGACAGAGCGTTTTTACGCAGTAGTGTACGAAAAATATTTAAAGCCCCATGGTATGAGACAGGTATCTTATGAGAGAAAGTGTGTGTATACTGTGTGTCCCAGGCTGTGGCGACATCATTAGACGTTATTATGTAAGTGATTATTTGTGAGAGTTCGGTAGACTGATTCGTTGGTGTAAGCCGTAATGAAATTTGTATAATGCAACTGTGATGGATAAATTTCGCTGCGACAGAAATTAGAACAGGGCAATGTGTTCTCTTTTATAAGATGACTAAAGTGGGCAGTGATCTGAGAGAGTGTCATATGTACACTGAAATTAGGAGAAGACATGGTGTAGATGTCATATATAAGAACTTTGGCTGCTTCAACACCAGCAACAGTTCCCACATATGACATCTATACGATATACAGGATGGGTCGCCTAACGTTACCGCTGGATGTATTTCGTAAACCACATCAAATACTGACGAACCGATTCCACAGACCGAACGTGAGGAGAGGGGCTAGTGTAATTGTTTAACACACGGCATGCACGGAAGTATGTTTTTTAACACAAACCTACGTTTTTTTAAATGGAACCACGTTAGTTTTGTTAGCACATCTGAACATATAAACAAATACGTAATCAGTGTCGTTTGTTGCATTGTAAAATGTTAATTACATCCGGAGATATTGTAGCCTAAAGCTGACGCTTGAAACATTGTCCTCACTTCATTGCAGGGGCCCAAACAGCTGCAACATACATCGCGTTTCTACAGAATGATCTGCCAACATTGCTCGAAAATGTCCCACTGGAAACGCGTCGACGTATGTGGTATCAGCATGATGGTGCACATGCACATTCCGCAATTAACACTAGGCTGACCCTTGACAGGATGGTCGACGGGCGTTTCATAGGACGTGGAGGACGCATAAATTGGCCAGCCCGTTCTCCTGATCTTACACCTCTGGACTTCTTTCTGTGGGGTACGTTAAAGGAGAATGTGTACCGTGATGTGCCTACAACCCCAGAGGATATGAAACAACGTAATGTGGCAGCCTGCGGCGACATTACACCAGATGTACTGCAGCGTGTACTACATTCATTACGCCAGAGATTGCAATTGTGTGCAGCAAATGATGGCCACCACACTGAATATCTATTGGCCTGACATGTCGGGACACACTCTATTCCACTCCGTAATTGAAAACGGAAACCACGTGTGTACGTGTACCTCACCCCTCATGGTAATGTACATGTGCGTCAGTGAAAAAGACCAATAAAAAGGTGTTAGCATGTGGACGTAATGTGCTGTTCCAATCTCTTCAGTACCTAAGGTCCACCACCGTTCCGTTTGGATCCCTACGTATTTCGGTGCTCTCCGATACACACGATCGAACAGTGGAGTAGTGGTACTCAAGTGTCAACTTTAGGTTACAATATCTCCGGATGCAATTAACATTTTACAATGCAACAAACGGCACTGATTACATACTTGTTTATATGTTCAGATGTGCCAAGAAAACTAACGGGGTTCCATTTAAAAAAACGTAGGTTTTTTTTTAAAAAAACATACTTCCGTGCATTTTTTTATGGTTTGTAGTAACCAATTACACTAGGCCCTCTCCTCACGTTCGGACTGTGGAATCGATTCGTCAGTATTTGATGTGGTTTACGAAATATATCCAGCGGTAATGTTAGGTGACTCACCCTGTATATGACATCTTTCCATGATTTCAGTATATATTAAACTCTGCTGCTGGTATAGTAAAGAGATGCCTAAGGGGTTTTGTGTAAGAGGATTCATAGAAATATCGAAGAGTGTTTGTGTAATATGTTTTTATGAGAATGATTATTGTGAAAGATTCGTTACAGATTAGTTCCATAAGGATTTTGGGGATATAAATGAGCCATACTGCGGCTCGCGTTGGTGTTGTTGTAGCCTTCTGTCCTCTGTTGGAGGCCAGGTGCCACTTGGTTTTGCTAGCGTTGCCTGTCCGCTAGTGGCAGCGGCGGCTTTATCGGTATGTAGTAACTGTGGCCCTATCTTTGGGGTGACGGCATTGTACTTTCGGGTTGTGTGTGTGAGCAGTTCGGTTGGACGAGCCAGGAGAATAAAGTAAGAACACGGCGGGACTGCTGGAGGCACGCATGCACTCCTGGTTGTAAGGGCTGTGGTCGCGAGGGTGCACGGTCTAGTCGTCAACCGGATCCAACTAGCTTTAGGTTGAGTGGATTTTAATCCTAGCAGTGAAACCTCTGCCATTGTCAGATCTCGCGATTCTCCAGTGACTTGGTTTCGTGTTGCTGCTCGCAGTGTCACTCAGACAAAGAGCAGCGAGTGGAGTGCTTGGGGAAAGGCGGATCTAATTAGCTTTCCTCGACTTCTTGTGACTAATTGCTGCATTCTATGTGTTACTATTTGTTAAGTTCAACCAGCGGTATTTATCCTTCATGGTGGCCGCTAACGCCCCAGTCACCTGCCCTGGACGTTATTGTATGTAACAGCAGTGTACGTTTAATCGCCTTGCCGCTGCTGTCCGGTAAGCCGCGTAGTTTTCCAGTTTCCTTGATTTGTAGGTCAGTTGGTATTTCTACTACTCTGGTTGTAGTGGTTCCTTTCTCCTTTCGGACGTTCTAAACACAACATTCTGAGAACGTAGTGCTGACCACCGGTCCCTTTTTGGCGTGGTGTTCCAACGTTGCATTGGTTATCGGACGTTAGGTAGCTTCAGCAGATTATCATTAGTCATTCGTTACACTGTCACTAGTCTGAGTTACCATCTTGTGAAGTGAATGCAACTCTTGGCTGCCTTTCTCATCGCTCCCGAAAGTGCCGGCCAGTGTGGCCGTGCGGTTCTAAGCGCTTCAGTTTGGACCTGCGTGACCGCTACAGTCGCAGGTTCGAATTCTGCCTCGGGCATGGATGTGTGTGATGTCCTTAGATTAGTTAGGTTTAAGTAGTTCTAAGTTCTAGGGGACTGATGACCTCAGAAGTTAAGTCCCATAGTGCTCAGAGCCATTTGAACCATTTTATTTATTTATTTTTTTTTTTTTTTTTGCTCCCGAAAGTGTTATTGGCCTGACCTACTCAGAGGTTGATTCCTGGAGCACCGTCTGTGACTAGCCCTTGTGTTTTATTATTGTGTTATTATTTTATTATTGTATTACCAAGTTACCATCATTAGTCTCACATGTTTGGTGATCCGTTTCTTGTCATTCTGAATTAACCTTGTTATTATATTTGCTGTTTTATTGTATGTTTTCAAAATTTTTTAGTATAATTGCCACTCTTGGCGTTACAGCAAGTTTAAACGATTGTGCTACCACGTTTACTATGATTTTGTCTCATCTGCTTGGTGATTAGTTGCCATCCTTGGCGTTAAAGGCCTTCAGGCGTGACTGTCGCTACTTGTCTTAAAATTCTAATGTGGCATTTGTATTTTAGCAGTTAACCTTTAAGATCTTGGTCATTTGTATTCAGTATTTTAATAACAGTAGTTTGTAAGTTGCAACAAGTTAAACAAATCTTAATTTATTTCTATAAGGGCCTTCAGCCGTGAAACAATTCTTAATTTACTGCCATTAAGGCCTTCAGCCACGAGTGTCGTTACCTGTCTTAAAATTTTGATTTGGCAGTTGTATTTATGCTGCAAGCTTGACGACCTTGGTCACATGTCTTTTATATTTTAATAACTATAGTTGTAAGTTGCAGCAAGTTTAATCAATTCTTAATGTATTGCCATTAAGTCCTTCAGCTGTGAAGTAATTCTTAAATTAGTGCCATTATTTAATTTGTTGTTGGTTTTAAATAAATTGGGTGTGATTACAAGAAAAGCCAACCAATAGTAACTGATTACGGTCCCGTCAACAGTGGTAACCGAATTCTGCCTTCCTTGACCACCACGTCCCAAGTGGTAGGAGCCTGTGGTTATGATTGTAATATCGCCATTTCAGTTACTGTTGATCTCAGTTGTTAAACTCTGTTAGTGATGTATGATTTCTGCCTTGTATTGTGTTCTGTTTTCGGCGATCGACTGTGTAATGGCGGTCAGGCATTGCCCTGGGATCGGTCTATTGAGGAAGGACCACCTGACTTATGAGCTGGCGGTATGACACCAGCTGATTGAGGGTAGTGTTCCGGACCTGGTATCCAGTTTGAGTGCTGCCGTTCTTCAGCCGGTTGACGTCACACCAGAGGGCAGTCATTGATTTTTTCTGTAGAGCTGTTAGGAGTCTTGAGGGCAACATCAGCTTTTTAGAGGGCACTCAGCCTAGTGGCAGTCAGTTAGACAGGGTGTGGGTACAGTTGATACATTTAACCAACCGGATATCTGATTTAAGGGCATTAAACTTAGAGAAACTTGATAAGGAATCAACTTCTGAGTTGGGGTTCTTGATTAATGAAATGCTGTTGGGGTTACATGTTTAGAGCTTGATGGGAAGAGGACCGGGGAGCAGGATTTGTTACCTTCTGGGCGGTGGGCTAGCGAGCCTGGGAATAACACCCCTACGTCTTCCGAGGGGTTAGATGGGGCGTTTGCTAAATTACCTAATCCCCTGGTGCATCTGTTTTGAGATATCTCAGTGTTAGTTATAGACCGACGTGAGCAAATTGAAAGGTTGTTATGGTTGCTGGTTGGCTTTGAGTAATATGCTGATGCGTTTGGTGTTTCCCATCAAGTAGTTTTGTCTCTATTGTATCCTTTAACTAGAGGCGAATTGAGGACCCTGATACCAAGGGCCATGGCAGAAGGGTTGTCGTTGCAGCAGTTAAGAGAGCTTGTGATTAGCGAAAGATTGACCAAAGGTGTTCGCAAACAACTCGAGTGTTTGGAAGATGCAGCAAGAGGAGCTACATCAATACGTAAAGACTTCAGATGGCCTGCTTAGCTTTGTTAGTTGATTTGCCAGCGCTGGACATAGTTTCAGTTGTCCTGAGGGGAATGAGAGCGGCGGATAAGTCACATTTTGTTTTCCGTGGTCGTCCCTCTACTTGGGAAGAACTTCGTTGGGGTTGGGTTGTTTGGGGGAAGAGACCAAACAGCGAGGTCATCGGTCTCTTTTTCAACAAGAGGTGGAGCCCCTCCACGCCCACACCGGCATGATGGCCAACACAAAAGGTCTACTGCCATCTCTGCATAAGGGTTAGTATTCACTAAAGTGAGGTGTCGCAGGATGTGGGTACTGCGATGTTTGCGTACGTCTGGTTAGGATTAACCATTAATACGCGCTCATCTGGAGATAGATTGGTCGAAATCTGACGAAGGGTAGCGGTTTGAAGGGCAGAGGAAAAAAAGTGCCAAGGCAAGAGCCAAGGGAAAAAAACCTCTGCGAAAGTTAGGTCGGGCGGCAAGAGCAGTAGCGGTTGTCTTGCTGCCTGCGATAGGTTGTGCAAGGATAGGCTTTGTTAGTAGTGGGTATCATGCATGTCGATACCTTGACGTTGTGCGTTTGTGCTGCTCGGCGGCTGGCGCTGGGTGCTGGTACAGAGTCCTCGTTCAGCGTCCTGCAACCTGCAACAGTTATGTTTGTTATCGGTCTTGTGTCCGATAGGTCATATACCGGAGGCACAGTGTGAGGGAGTGTTGGGAGATTGTTCGTGCGTCTGTGGGCGAGCTCGTCGGTGTCCCTGCTGCGGCCTGTTGGTCGGCTCTAATAGCAGCTGGTAGTTGCCAGTCAGTATCTCATCGGATTAGGAAAGGATGGGGAAGAAAGTCAGCCATGCCCTATCTAAGGAACCATCCCTCCCATTTGCCTGGAGCTATTTAGGGAAATCACGGAAAACCTAAATCAGGATTGCTGGACGCGGGATTGAACCATCGTCCTCCCGAATGAAGAACTTCGTGCCACTGTTGTAGCGATATCCGTGATGCCGCTGTCGGACGATACATACCGTGAAGTTCAGCCCGCGTACATCACTGACTGGAACTCCAGATTACCAACATCAGCTGAGCCTGCTAAAGGGGAATCGTGGCGTTGTTTTAGGTGCGGTCTAACAGGCCATTTAGTTTGCACTCACACTCAGACACGGACACCCAGAGTCAATAAATGACGCCTGGGTGGGCAGCGACCCTGGACTACTTGTGTCGCTGCTCAGTCATCACCCTCTCTGCCTTATATTTGTTCTCGAGTAAGTGGTAAACCTATTTGTGCGCTTTTGCATTTTGGTAGCTCTTTTCATGGTTAAGCTAGGAATGGCTTCCTGAATTTGGTCATCTTGCGAGACTTAGTCCAGTACCTCCTTCGGTGCAGAGATTTCGGGTTGCCAGTGGGTACGTGTTGCCTCTGCATGGTTGGGTCCGAGGTAGTATCTCTGTTGGGGATTTCTCGTGGCCCTTGTCTTTGGCCTTGGTTAAGGAGCTGCTGGTCGATTTCATTTTGGGATGTGATTCTATCAGTAAAACTGGTCTTGTCTATTCAGCGTACACCTTTTTCTTAAGTTCACTTGTGGTCATAAAATTGGGATCTGTGAGTGTACTAAACGTAAGGTGCATCGAAATGCGGGAATGCTGGCTGTTGATGCTAAGATTAGTGAGTTTGATCTCACCCATGTTTCTTCCCAGCAACCATCAGAACTAAAGGATTTGTTGGAGAGTTTCCCAGATTTTCTCTGTGTTAGACTTGGGGTTATTAATGTTCTTGACTACCATATTCGTCTGTCGGACCAAATTCCCGTCAGGCAGTCCCCATATCGCCTCTCACCGCCTCAGATGAAGATCTTAAGGTAAAAGATCTCCAAAATGCTTGAGCAGGGAGTTGTTAGGCTTTCTACTTCCGCTTATGCCTACCCTATATTCCTCATTCCTAAGTATCAGGGGTGGGACTTTCGGCCTGTTGTTGAGTACCATCACCTAAATAAGAAGGTTGTCCTTGAATTGGTTCCTTTACCTGATCTTCATAACTCCTTTCCTTGGTATGCCGGGGCTAATTGGTTTACTGTGCTCGACCTGCATCAAGCCTATCATCACATTCCCCTAGCCGAAGAATGCAAACACGTTACAGCGTTTTGTACTGATTGGAACCTGTTTGAATTTATCAGGGTCCTCTTCGGTTTGGCTGCTGGTGCAGCCGTCCTCACTCGTTTGCTGGATAATGTTCTCGGTGGCTTGAAATTAGTCTGTGTTTACCATTACCTGGACGATTTGGTAATTTATAGTTGTTCATTTCAAGATCATTTGGAACACATCACGAAAGTTTTTTTTTTTTTTTTGGGTTTCAGGGGCCGATTTGGCTGCTAAACTCAATAAGGTGACATTAGCCAGGCAGCAGGTATCCTTCTTAGGTCACCTAGTATCAGGCGTGAGTAATCGCATCGATCAGGAGCGGACTAAAACCTTGAGAGCCCTTCCGCTGGCCAATGATAAGAGAGGGATTGCCAGGCTTACAGGGATAGCGAATTATTTTAGGCGCTTTGTTCCTAATTTTGCTCAGTTGGCGGCTCCTCTAAATGAACTGAGCCGAAAATGGGTACGTTTTGCGTGGGGACCTGCTCAAGAGGCCGCGTTTGACCATATTTAGGCGGGCATTGCCAATCCTCCCGTTCTCAGAGTGCCTGACTTTAATAAGAAATTTATTGTCCAAACCGACGCATCGAATGCGGGGAATTTCGGCAGTCCTCCTCCAGGAGTTAGAAGGTCAAAGGCAGCCATTAGCATACGCGTCTCGTCGGTTAACCAGCGCCGAGCTTAAACATTCTGTTTACGAATGTGAGGCATTGTCCGTCTTGTTCGCTCTGGATAAGTAGCGGATTTATCTCGAACATAGAGTATTTCAGCTGGAGACCGACAATGAAGCCTTAAGCTGGGTGCTAGCTAGCCAGGCCGCGTAAAACTGGCCGTATCGCCAGGTGGGCGGTGCGCATTTCGGCGTTTCAGTTCGAGTTTAATCACATGAGAGGCACTGAGAATGTGCTCGCAGACGTCCTCAGCCATATGTTTACCGAACAACCATCTAGTGAGGGCGCCCAAGAATTTGCGGAATGCAATCCTAGTTGTGTCGAGTTAAGTGGTATCCCTCATTTGTTTAGTGACATTGTCGACCATCAGAATCAGGACCCCACTTTGGGGCCGGTTAAGAAACGGTTTTCGGTGGGTGAGCATTTGGATGAATACATTATCAGGAAGGGCATTTTGTGTAAAATGGTGGGACGTAATAAGGAGGTTAACATCTGTCTACCAAGCACCTTAATACGCTCGGTTTTCCATTATTTTCACAACTCGTTATTGGCGGACATTTAGGAACCCACAGACGTTGCAAAAGATAAGGAGCATCTGACTTGGCCGTCTATTGACCGAGACGTTAGAGAAATGGTTTCGCGGTCAGTTGTGTCCTGTGGCCAAACCGAATAATGCTCTTCAACAGGGTTTGGTTGGTTGATTTGGGGAAGGAGACCAGACAGCGTGGTCTTCGGTCTCATCGGATTAGGGAAGGATGGGGAAGGAAGTCGGCCGTGCCCTTTCAGAGGAATCATCCCGGCATTGGCCTGGAGTGATTTAGGAAAATCACGGAAAACCTAAATCAGGATGGCCGGACGCGGGATTGAACCGTCGTCCTCCAGAATGCGAGTCCAGTATCTAACCACTGCTCCACCTCGCTCGGTCAACAGGGTTTCTCAGTTTTGAGCGTTAATCTTGCCCCATGGACAAACGCTATATTGATTATGTGGGAGCAGTACCTCGCACCAAAAGAAGCCATCGGTATGCATTACTCATTATTGACGGGTTTTCGAGGTTTACCTGGCTTCTTTAGAGTTTTAATGTGACTGCTGCCACCACCATTGCGCATGTAACTAACATATTTGGTGTGTTTGGACCTCCTAAGCAAATCGTTAGTGATAATGCACCGGCCGTTCTTTCGGCTCCCTTCAAGAAGGCATTCTGTTTTCAGAGCGGTGTTAAGCATGTAACTACGACTCTGTATTATCCAAAGGAGTCCTTTCGGAAAGGGTCAGTCGTAACCTTAAATCAGCACTGATTATCTTTCATCAGAAATCTCCCAGTAAATGGGATTCTATTCTGCCTTGGCTTAGCTTTGCCTTCAATACCGCCAGACATGAGGCTTTGAAGCGTACTCCTGTTTCCTTGGTGTTTGCTTATCCTGTTAATTCCCTCCTTTCGAACTTATTTGCGATTCAGGACCTAATTCTTACGGAGATCACCACTCAGGTCGTCAAGGAAATTGAAACTGTGCCAGGTCTAATATTCTCAAGGCCCACTATAAACAAGCTGGTTGTTATAACCATAATTGGCCAGCCTTCATGGGTAAGCCGGGGGATCAGGTGTATGTCCGTAATTTTCCCAGGAGGGAAATGTGTGTTGGCGACCTTGGTAAGTTTAGGGCCCATTTTGTGGGTCCGGATTTTAGGTCCAGTCAATCTTCTGGTTAAGGACAACCACACCAGTAAGTAATATCAGGTCCACCTCAATCAAATTACGTTTGGTTAGTCCGCTAGTTGGGTCTCCTAACAACCCCCCTCCCCCCCCCGGGATTCTCCTTTCCTAACAACCTCCCCCCCTCCCCCCCCCCCCTCCCCGGGATTCTCCTTGAGTGGCACCACTTGGTTTCGCAAGCGTTGGCTGCTCGCTAGTGGCAGCGGCATCTTTATCGGTATGTAGTAACTATGGCCCTATCTTTGGGGTGACATCATTGTTCTTCCAGGTCGTGTGTGTGAGTACTTTGGTTGGACGAACCAAGAGGGTAGTGCAAGAACACGCCGGGACTGCTGATGGCATGCATGAAAGTGTTTTTGGCCTGACCTACTCAGTGGTCGATTCCTGGAACACCATCTGTGACCAGCCCTTGTGTTTTATTATTGTGTTATTATTTTATTATTGTATTACCAGTTTATCATCATTTGTCTTACCTGTTTGGTGATCAGTTGCTTGTCATTTTGAATTAACCTTGTAATTATATTTGCTGTTTTATTGTGTGTTTCTAAATTTTTGAAATATAATTGCCACGTTTACTATCATTTTGTCTCATCTGCTTGGTGATCAGTTGTCTGTATTTTAAATTAACTTTTCCTATTGCCCTGATCTTGATACTACGTTTGTTATTATTTTTTTTTTTTATAATTGCCATTCTTGGCGTTAAAGGCCTTCAGGCGTGACTGTCGCTACTTGTCTTAAAATTCTAATGTGGCATTTGTAGTTTAGCAGTTAACCTTTAAGACCTTGGTGATTTGTTTTCAGTATTTTAATAACTGTAGTTTGTAAGTTTCAACAAGTTAAATAAATCTTAATTTATTGTCATTAGGGCCTTCAGCCGTGAAACAATTCGTTATTTACTTCCTTTAAGGCTTTCAGCCGTGAGGGTTGTTACTTGTCTTAAAATTTTAATTTGGCAGTTGTATTTTTGCAGCGAGCTTTAAGACCTTGGTCACTTGTCTTTTATATTTTAATAACTGTAATTGTAAGTTGCAGCAAGTTTAATCAGTTCTTAATTTATTGCCACTAAGTCCTTCAGCTGTGAAACAATTCTTAAAATATTGCCATTATTTTAATTTGTTATTGGTTTTAAATAAATTGTGTGTGATTACAAGGAAAGCCAACCAGTAATAACTGATTACAGTCCATTAAACAGTGGTAACCGAATCTTGCCTTCCTTGACCACCAGGTTTCAATACAGTTGTCGATTGAGAGGTAGTGAGCAGAGTTTATTTATTTAAGGGGTCTCACCACTTACAACATCTGACAGCATTAGATGTGGGATCTTGCACATCAGTGGAACTTCACAAGTGACTACTGTAACAGGCCATAAATAACTACTTTATACTGATTTAGCTAAGTAAGGAATGAATTTGCTTCCACAGAGGAGTTTAAAAGACGTGATTGAGATCGATGATTAGAGAGTGGTTTTATCTGAAAGATAATTTTAACTTCGCCTTGTGGCTGCAATTGTAAGAAAGACTACGTTGCTGTTGGCGTCTGTTTTCGATGTGGGAGATTTTTGGGGTTTCTTCTCTCTTTTCGGGGTTGTATGTAGCATAGAAATTTTGTATGTTTGTAGTAGTAACGTCTCTCCTTTTATCTCCAGACTGTGTTGTTTACTGTGTAGCATATCTACCATATTCGGTCAAAATTACACCAGAGTGGAAGTGAGTTGCAACAGAGCGAGCCACAGGCAGGGAAGATTGTTATGGATTGCGAAGGAAACACGGCCGACAGGCATTGCGAAGCAGAGCCAGCTGGGTGCCATGATGGAAGCCTTTCCTCACTTGCCAACCTGGATGTATTTAGAGATATGCTGATAGAAAGCACTGATGCTGAAACCGTTATAGGCCCTGCAAGCTGGCTAAAGCCGGAGATAAGCTCAGTCGAAATTTTTGCGAAGAACCTAACGGTGTTCCGAAAGGATAGGCTGAACGCGGAAGGCGGTGGCATGAATGTTGCTGTTGGTAGTAGCTTAGCTTATCGCGAAATTGAAGTGGGTAGTTTCTGTAAGTTAGTATCGGCAGAGGTCATTGTTGGCAACCGGAATAAAATAATAATTGGAACCTATTACCGACCTCCAAATTCAGATGATACAGTTGCTGAAAAGTTCAGTGAAACCTTGAGTATGATTTCAAACACGTACCTGACTCATAAGACTATAGTTGGTGGTGACATTAATTTACCCTCCATATCTTGGCAAAACACATGTTTAGTTCCGGAGATACGCATCAGAAATCATCCGAATTTTTGCTAAACGAATTTTCTGACAATTATTTCGGGCTGTTCGTTCATGAGCCCAAGCGAATAGTAAACGGTTGTGAAAACTCACTTGACCTCTGAGCAACAAATAATACTGAGTTAATAACGAGCATCAAAACGGATACAGGGATTAAGGAACACAGAGCTGTCGTAGGGTGATCGAATATTGCAACCCCCAAATCTCCAAAAATAAACGAAAAATATACCTATTCAAAAAGGCAGACAATATCCACTCCTTCCAAATTAACAATGTAGGTGTACACCAGATGCGGCTTGAATTCGAAGAAACACTATCGGCAGCAATTGGGAGATGTATACCAAATAAACTGACAAACGACGGAGCCAATCACCTTTGCTACACAAAACGGGTCAGAACACTGTTGCACAAATAACGAAACAACGGACCCAAAATCCCCAAGATTGGCGATCTTTTACAGGAGCTCGACATCGCGGAGTTCAATGCGAGATGCTTATAATAGTTTCCACAACTAAACTCTGTCTCGAAACCTGGCAGAAAATCCAAAGAGATTCTGGTCGTATTTGAAGTATGTTAGTGGCAAGAAACAATCAACATTTTCTCTGCGCGATAGCAATGGAGGCACTATCGAGAACAATGCTGCCAAAGCAGACTTACTAAACTCGGCCTTCCGAAATGCCTTCACAAAGGAAGACGAGGTAAATATTCCAAAATTCGAATCAAGAACAGCAGCCAACATGAGTAATGTAAAAGTAAATATCCTCGGAGTAGTGAAGCAACATAAATAACTTACTAAAAGCAAGTCTTTTGGTCTTGTGTTCGAACATTATGAATTACCTCGAAGAAAACGGTCTCAATAGACTGTCAACAGTGGTTTAGAAATCATCTTTCTTGCGAAACACAACTAGCTCTTTATTTGCACGAATTTTTGAGTGTTATTGTCAAAGGATTTCAGATCGATTCCGTATTTCTGGAATGCTTTTGACACTGTACTACACAAGTGGCTTGTAGTGAAATTACGTTCTTCTGGGATATCGTCTCAGTTATACGACTGTATTTGTGACTTCCTGCCATAGAGGTCACAGTTGGTAGTAATTGACGCAAAGTCATCGACTAAAATAAAATTGATTTCTGGCGTTCCCCAAAGTAGTGTTATAGGCCCTTTGCTGCTCCTTATTTGTACAAACGATTTGGGAGCCAATCTGAGCAACCGTCTTAGGTTGTTTGTAGATGACGCTGTCGTTTATCGGCTAATAAAGCTATCAGAAAATCAAAATAAAATTGCAAAACGATTTATAAAAGATACCTGAATCGTGCGAAAATTGGCAGTTGACGCTAAATAACGAAAAGTGTGAGGTCATCCACATGAGAGCTAAAAGGAATTCATTAAACTTCAGTTACACGATAAATCAGTCGAATCTAAAGGCCGCAAATTCAACTAAATACCTAGGAATTACAATCATAGAAAATGTTGTGGGGAAGGCTGACCAAAGACTGCGTTTTATTGGCAGGACATTTAGAAAGAAAATGTAACAGAACTACTAAGGATACTGCCTATTCTACGCTTGTCCGTCCTCTTTTAGAATACTGCTACGCGGTGCGGAATCCTTACTAGATTGGACTGACGGAATACATCGAAAAAGTTCCAAGAAGGTCTGCACGTTTTGTATTATCGCGAAATACGGGAGACAGTGTCACTGAAATGATACAGGATTTGGGCTGGACATCATTAAAAGAAAGGCGTTTCTCGTTGCGACGGAATCGTCTCACGAAATTCCAATCACCAACTTTCTCCTCCGAATGCGGAAAATACACTCCTGGAAATGGAAAAAAGAACACATTGACACCGGTGTGTCAGACCCACCATACTTGCTCCGGGCACTGCGAGAGGGCTGTACAAGCAATGATCACACGCACGGCACAGCGGACACACCAGGAACCGCGGCGTTGGCCGTCGAATGGCGCTAGCTGCGCAGCATTTGTGCACCGCCGCCGTCAGTGTCAGCCAGTTTGCCGTGGCATACGGAGCTCCATCGCAGTCTTTAACACTGGTAGCATGCCGCGACAGCGTGGACGTGAACCGTATGTGCAGTTGACGGACTTTGAGCGTGGGCGTATAGTGGGCATGCGGGAGGCCGGGTGGACGTACCGCCGAATTGCTCAACACGTGGGGCGTGAGGTCTCCACAGTACATCGATGTTGTCGCCAGTGGTCGGCGGAAGGTGCACGTGCCCGTCGACCTGGGACCGGACCGCAGCGACGCATGGATGCACGCCAAGACCGTAGGATCCTACGCAGTGCCGTAGGGGACCGCACCGCCACTTCCCAGCAAATTAGGGACACTGTTGCTCCTGGGGTATCGGCGAGGACCATTCGCAACCGTCTCCATGAAGCTGGGCTACGGTCCCGCACACCGTTAGGCCGTCTTCCGCTCACGCCCCAACATCGTGCAGCCCGCCTCCAGTGGTGTCGCGACAGGCGTGAATGGAGGGACGAATGGAGACGTGTCGTCTTCAGCGATGAGAGTCGCTTCTGCCTTGGTGCCAATGATGGTCGTATGCGTGTTTGGCGCCGTGCAGGTGAGCGCCACAATCAGGACTGCATACGACCGAGGCACACAGGGCCAACACCCGGCATCATGGTGTGGGGAGCGATCTCCTACACTGGCCGTACACCACTGGTGATCGTCGAGGGGACACTGAATAGTGCACGGTACATCCAAACCGTCAGCGAACCCATCGTTCTACCATTCCTAGACCGCCAAGGGAACTTGCTGTTCCAACAGGACAATGCGCGTCCGCATGTATCCCGTGCCACCCAACGTGCTCTAGAAGGTGTAAGTCAACTACCCTGGCCAGCAAGATCTCCGGATCTGTCCCCCATTGAGCATGTTTGGGACTGGATGAAGCGTCGTCTCACGCGGTCTGCATCTCCAGCACGAACGCTGGTCCAACTGAGGCGCCAGGTGGAAATGGCATGGCAAGCCGTTCCACAGGACTACATCCAGCATCTCTACGATCGTCTCCATGGGAGAATAGCAGCCTGCATTGCTGCGAAAGGTGGATATACACTGTACTAGTGCCGACATTGTGCATGCTCTGTTGCCTGTGTCTATGTGCCTGTGGTTCTGTCAGTGTGATCATGTGATGTATCTGACCCCAGGAATGTGTCAATAAAGTTTCCCCTTCCTGGGACAATGAATTCACGGTGTTCTTATTTCAATTTCCAGGAGTGTATTATGTTGACACGGACCTACATAGGGAGAAATGATCACCACGATAAAATAAGGGAAACCAGAGCTCGTACGGAAAGATATAAGTGTTCGTTCTTTCCGCACGCTATACAAAATTGGTATAATAGAAAATTGTGAAGGTGGTTCCATAAATGCTATGCCAGGCACTTAAATGTAATTTGCTGAGAATTCATGTAGATGTAGTACGTGCCTTATGACCTACATGAACATACTGTAGAGTGTGTAAGTACACGGCCATTCGTGTACTAAAGTATTCTCATCTCAGTATCACAGGCTACACCACAAGTCTTTGACGTTGCGAGCCACATCCTGCAATGCAGTACAGGGTCCGCCGTTCGACCAAAGGACAGGGTAGCCTGCCCAGCGTCATGAGAGAGCTGCCCCCACGCAGAGAGCCGCCCACTCCCTGGAGGAAGGTCACAGCTGCTCCCGCCGTAATGTCAGCTGTGCCGCCATACTGTCTTCCTGGTCGCAGCCACAGACGTCACTAACGGTGGCATTCGAGTGACGCCACGCTCGGACTCATTCTTTGCGCTGTCAGCCATGTTGGACGTTTACTGTTTCACTTGACAGGAACTGGACACCTTTACCAAACTATTCCTGTTGTACTATGGCTGAGGGCCAGAATAAAGACGCTAATTCAACAAATCTACTGTCATCCTGACATCTCATTTCACTCTTCGCATGTGACAATCAAAGGACCATCTGACACTGGGGTCAGATCATTGACATTGAGATGGAAGATTGGTCTGATAAGGAATTATTGAGTATTGCGAAACTGACACTTACTGAGGACGCTAAAATTTATGTATTCAGAAGCTCTTACGGGAGCCACAAGATTCTAAGACTTCAAAGAAGAGTCAGTTCAGAGACTTACAATACGAAATAGTGCCAGACACTATGGGGAGCAATTATGAGTAATAACTAAGAGAAATGCAGAAACTGGGAAATAAATTTGCGAAGAGGAGAAGGAAAATTCATGTATGTACCTATGAATTAGGACAGCATGCTGCAGTCAATGAAATTATTTTGCAAAACGCTGAGCAGTGGACGCTCCATCCGCTTTTAAGAGGGTTGCAAGTGGAAAAGTCCGCAGCTCGTGGTCGTGCGGTAGCGTTCTCGCTTCCCGCTCCCTGGTTCCCGGGTTCGATTCCCGGCGGGGTTAGGGATTTTCTCTGCCTCGTGACCACTGGGTGTTGTGTGATGTCCTTAGGTTAGTTAGGTCTAAGTAGTTCTAAGTTCTAGGGGACTGATGACCACAGATGTTAAGTCCCATAGTGCTCAGAGCCATTTTTGCAAGTGGAAATGTCGAGACGTGTATGGACAGGAGTCCAACGTATTTGTGCGCTGCAGTGCTTTTAGCTACAGAGTATAATGAGACTGACTTATCGACTGGAATGTGGGGTAAATGGACAGTGTTTCCAATTGGTATAAAATGTTCCTTGTTTGGACGAAAGGTGCATGTAAGGAGGTAACGTCGCCAGCCTCATGGTGATGTGGATAAAGTAAGAGGAAGTAATAGTTTTAGAAGTAGAAGACAGGAAAAGTATAAGCTGTTAAAGGCCAAAAAGAACCACAAGTCCACCTATGGTCATTCACAGTATAACTGGATGGTACGAAATTATATGCAGAGGTGGAGAGTGCGATAAGAGGAATATTGGGGGGAAAGGGTTGTAGGATATTCCTGGAGACAGGAGATTATGTGTCGGTCACCAGTACTGATCTTATGAAACATACGCATTGGCAACCACCAGAGTACAGAAGGCGTGGATGGGTGGATAAAGATGTCACACCATTTAGATTGGTGCATACAGACTTTTGTTTGGATGCGGTTCAATTTAAACAACATGTAGAGATCGTGCCACACGTAAGTGAGGGCTGTGATACGATTCTAGGCTAAGATTTCTCACATCGGCATTGTGCCGTAATCGACTTTCGGCAACAACAGGTGAAACTTGACGGAAAAATGTTTCAGTTAGGCGAAACCATTCCCAGTGTTGCAATGTCGTGAGGGGAATCTGTCTTGAAAGACAAACCGATTAAACCACAAACGATGACATTAAGATTTGATTCTCACAATTGTGTACCTAAGGCTCAATGTTGAATCTAGCTTGCCAGTGGTAATTTTGTGTGCTATGGAACCAATACAAGAGATTGACATATTACGCAAGGTGGGTTGCTTGGTTAAAAGAATTATTGTACATATACAAAGAATAAAGGATGAATAGAAGGTACCTGTTTTTATGGATAATTTCAGGGCAGAGGTCACACAATTAACAAAGGGGTCGTTAATCGCTGGAATGGATATCATGGAGAAAGAAGACTGGGAAACGAGGGATGTCAGCCATGGGCAATCACTGGACGCCACTAAAATGGCATTACGAAGAAAAGTGAAGCACCTATAGGAAAGCAACGGGGAACTGATGGAAAAATTACTTTTTTAATTTAAGAATTTATCTCTTTCAAAAGGGAATTACCAACTATGCATATTACACATCAGTGGGAAATGAATCACCAGCCTACAGCAAACCATACAGAATACCCAGGCACTTGCAGCCAATCTTGGATGAATTTATCGATCAGCAGCTGAAAGATGGAATAACTGAAGAAAATAGTGGTGCTTATGGAGCAGGAAAAAAATCAACGGATGAAACAAGAAAATATACGTTTTGTTGTGATTACGGACAGCTACATGTGAAAACCACAACGTGCGCCTAACTTTTTCCAAACGTCACAGAAACCTTGAATCATTTAGAGCAATGCAAATATTTTTCAACAATGGATTTGAAGATTGGTTATAATCAGACAAAGGTTACACCACAGGATCGACACAATACAGCGTTTTCGACCCTATCAATTCAGAAGAATGCTATTCGGATTAAAAATTGCAACTACAACTTTTCAGAGATTGTTGGATGGAGCACTCAGAGTTTTGAATCCTCGGAAACGCTTAGTTACCTCGGTGACCTAGTCTTCTATGGGAGTGACGTGGAACAGCGTATGCAACGATTAAGGGAAGAATTCCTAAGGTTAAAAGCAGCAAAGTTAACACTGAGCAAGAAAGATGCAATTTTGTGATGGAAGAGGTAGCCTATCTAGGTCATATCATAAGTAAGCATAGGGTTAAGACAGATCCAAGATTAACTAGAGCGGTACTGAATTTCCTGTGCCAGAATCTGTAAAGAATTCGCAATTCTTTCTTAGAAGTTGTAAGTATTACTGCCAGTATGTAAAAGGATTAGCGGATACTGCAAAACTATTGACACCATTTTTAGAAAGGGTACTAAGTTTGTTTGGTCAGAAGAGTGCCAGTGCGCATTTGACAGCTAAAAGAAGCTTTAACATTGAATCCAATACGGGTATTTCTGAATTTTAATAGAGAATTTCTTTTATCATGTGATGCATCAGATCACGCACTTGCCTAAGAGTTGTTACTAGAAGTAGAACGCGTAGAATATCTGGTAGCTTATGCATCAAGGCAACTACATTCTGCGGAAAGAAATTATTCCACAATGGAGAAACAGATACTAAGCCCCTATTTATGGAAGTACATAGACAATTTACACATGTTGATGGGGCGATCCCTGTTTGTATATATATTTTGTGAAAGCCAAGATCGCTTGGTTTTAAGACCTTTATTCGGTTACTAGGTTCGAAAGAATCGTGCTGTAACCTTCAGAGTGGCATTACACAATATGAAAAGAAAGAAAAGATGTAATCAGTAATCTGCACAAAGTACAATCATTTCTTAGGATGACCCAAATTTTACAAAAGTATTTTTCTTTATTTTCGTTTCATACCAGTGCCCCACGTGGGCAGTCGTGGACTTGCAGAGGTACAATAAGCCGTTCTTCAGCAGGAAGATTGTACAACTAGTACAGAAGAAACGTTATAACCGAATAAACAGCAGATGACAGATAAAGTTGACACATGAAAAGGGGAAAACAGTTTGGGTTAAAATACCGCAAATAGGAGAAGTTTAACGAGGGGCATTTGTATAAAATTCACATATAAAAAAACTAAGAGCACGATAGAAAACGGTGTCCACCTGTTGAAGTTATCCTTTCGTTGGTTATTGAATTTTTTTCTCAGTGGACACCTCCCCCTTTGCAGTCTTCTCCCAGATATCCGAATAGAGGAATATTCCGGATTCTTTTGCCAATGGAGAGCTCACCATGACACTATTTCAATTACAGGCGTCATGTTCTGTGGATGTACATAATGTGTCTTTAAGAGGAGACGGTGGCAGTCTTGCACTGATATTTTTGTGAATCCATATCTTTGCCATTTTTTGTTCAATCTCATTGAAATTTTGCACACTTATGCATAGAGATCTAATATGATTTTTTTTTTAAATTCAGAATTTTTAATAACAATCTTACGCAGTGAGATAATTTTGAATTTTTTATTGCATTATTATTTTAAGGTACACTTTTTCATAATTTCGAGGCAAATTTGGCAAATTTTTTTAATAGTAAAATAATCTACACTAATAGGTGTACAATTAAGTGCAGTAACTTTTTGGTAAATTAATGCTATTATTTTCTGTGATATTTTGGATTCGAACATTTTTCACAAGTAAACTTTTCAATATATTATCAACCACAAAACTGTGTATAATCTATCGATTAAAATTTTGTTCCATTTAAATATTGCTTCAAAGTAAAAGAATAGGTGCGCCAAATTTCATTGCAATCCTTCTAGTAGTTTCTAATATATGTGTTCCTGAAAGCAGAAAACCTTAAGTGGCAGAATAATCACTTTAAAGTTTGCAAAAAAAAAAAAAATAATAATAATAATAATAAGCCGGCTGGAGTGGCCGAGAGATTCTAGGCGCTACAGTCTGGAACCGCGCGACCGCTACGGTCCAGCGGACTGATGACCTCAGAAGTTAAGTCCGATAGTGCTCGGAGCCATTTGAACTATTTTTTTGTAAAAGAAAAATCTATCATACCTTAGCTAAGACTGCCCATATCCATATTCCATTTCTTCCTCATCATCCTCTACAGCTCTTTTAGCTTCTCTGCTCCTTTGCCTAGCAATTTTTTGTATGCTCCGGACTGGAGCCTCCGACTTCGCGATTCCTTGCTTATCGATGATCTGCAGTATCTGCTCAGTGAAGACTCCAGGTGTAAAGCCCAACTTGCTGAGGATATGAAGTCTTGCCACATTGCCATCGTTAAACACTGCTGCAGCTTCCAAAGCAGAAATCTTCACCACCAAATTGGAAACAAACACAGTCTTTGGACATCTTTTCCAAATAAGAGCATTGAAACTTTCATTTGGGTTCTGTGTTTTCCCATGCAGACATTTTTCTAGCAGTTCTGGTGAAGTCAGTGCTCTAAAAGTTGGTTTAACGGCCATTGAAACCTCATAAGAAAGGTTATTTTTATAGGTATAAGCTTCCCCACTTTCCTTACTTTTCAAACATTTGCACCATTCATTAGAGCAGTGGCCATGTTGAGGTGTAGTGTCTGTCGACAAGTAATGAAACCAAATGGCAAATACTGCTTTTCTCATACTGTCCAAGCTTGTGAGGTTACTTGCAGTACCATAATAGACTTGCAGGCTGTCAGTTCTCTTCTTTGTTAATCTGTTTTTACCTCCCAGTGGCTTCCCATCCTCTAGTAGCTTGCCCTTATTGTCTGCAACAAGTCTTCGGAGTCATCCACTCATCCTCTTCTGAATATGGCCTTAGCACTCCAGTTTCTCAATAGTGCAATCTTTTCCATAGGGCTGCCTTTAACTACATTCTTGAAAGCACTAGAGTCTCCATCTCCTAAATACTGTACGTATCTTACTCCATACTTTTGCAAAGATCTATGGAAAATGAATTTCATACCTGCAGCTTCCATCCGACCACTGGAGCCTGCATAATTTCTGCTACAAACAGCTTTATGGGCTCCTTGCCATTATGTTTCTTTACGTGCATCAATATATTTCTTGTGCAAGGAACATGCAGAACAATATTTAGACATCACCTCTAAGTCTAATACTTTTCCAGTGTTGACACTAATGATTGTTGAAACTCCATGCAGTGAAGTATGCCCCCTCTTCATCCACGAACTGTCACAGGAAACTGCTATATCCTTGCTATTAGTTGCTTCACAATTTTCTTGAATTGACCCCAGGACTGCCGTTTTCATGCTCTCTTCACCTACTTCTGCAACTGCATTGAAGAGAGCAGTATTGATTACAGAAAATTTTAGGGGAGGACCAGGCATGTTCTTAATACCACATAAAAGGTTTCCACCATCTCTTCCAATCCCTATACATCTTAGTCCATAAGCAAATCTCATATTGGCTTCATAGATTCTATTACTAGCCTTTGATATCTAGAATGATCTGTCAGCATCACAGTTTTGACGCAAAATGTGCAGTGTGCAAACCAAACTTTCTCCTTTTCCATCGTCAACCAAATCCACATTTCCTCCACAAACAGAGCACTTGCAGGCTTTTCTAAGTGCTTCTGACACCATTTCCAGATCCACAATTCTGAAACCTGTATTTCTGTCATGATTTGTTTCTTCTGACACAATCCCTGTCCCAAGTTTTATTTTAGATGCACTTGGAGACAATCTAATGTTTGCATCTGCAGGCCTGACACTAACCTCAACGTCAGTTTTTCGCTTTATATTGGAAATATGGGACCTACTATACATCTACATCTATACATTTACATCTACATGATTACTCTGCAACTCACATTTAAGTGCTTGGCAGAGGGTTCATCGAACCACAATCATACTATCTCCCTACCATTCCACTCCCGAACAGCACGCGGGAAAAACGAACACCTAAACCTTTCTGTTCGAGCTCTGATTTCTCTTATTTTATTTTGATGATCATTCCTACCTATTTAGGTTGGGCTCAACAAAATATTTTCGCATTCGGAAGAGAAAGTTGGTGACTGAAATTTCGTAAATAGAGCTCGCCGCGACGAAAAACGTCTTTGCTTTATTGACTTCCATCCCAACTCGCGTATCGTATCTGCCACACTCTCTCCCCTACTACGTGATAATACAAGACGAGCTGCCCTTTTTGGCACCCTTTCGATATCCTCCGCCAATCACACCTGGTAAGGATCCCACACCGCGCAGCAATATTCTAACAGAGGACGAACGAGTATAGTGTAAGCTGTCTCTTTAGTGGACTTGTTGCATCTTCTAAGTGTCCTGCCAATGAAACGCAACCTTTGGCTCGCCTTCCCCACAATATTATCTATGTGGTCTTTCCAACTGAAGTTGTTCGTAATTTTTACACCCAGGTAATTAGTTGAATTGACAGCCTTGTGAATTGTGCTATTAATCGAGTAATCGAATTCCAACGGATATCTTTTGGAACTCATGTGGATCACCTCACACTTTTCGTTATTTAGCGTCAACTGACACATGCCACACCATACAGCAATCTTTTCTAAGTCGCTTTGCAACTGATACTGGTCTTCGGATGACCTTACTAGACGGTAAATTACAGCATCATCTGCGAACAACCTAAGAGAACTGGTCAGATTGTCACCCAGGTCATTTATATAAATCAGGAACAGCAGAGGTCCCAGGACGCCTCCTTGGGGAACACCTGATATCACTTCAGTTTTACTCGATGATTTGCCGTCTGTTTCTACGAACTGCGACCTTCCTGAAAGGAAATCACGAATCCAGTCGCACAACTGAGATGATACCCCATAGTCCCGCAGCTTGATTAGAAGTCGCTTGTGAGGAACGGTGCCAAAAGCTTTCTGGAAATCTAGAAATACGGAATCAACTTGAGGTCCCCTGTCGATAGCGGCCATTACTTCGTGCGAATAAAGAGCTAGCTGCGTTGCACAAGAGCGATGTTTCCTGAAACCATGCTGATTACGTATCAATAGATCGTTCCCTTCGAGGTGATTCATAATGTTTGAATACAGTATATTTTCCAAAACCCTGCTGCAAACCGATGTCAATGATATAGTTCTGTAGTTAGGTGGATTACTCCTACTACCCTTCTTAAACACTGGTGCGACCTGCGCAATTTTCCAGTCTGTAGGTACAGATCTATCGGTGAGCGAGCGGTTGTATATGATTGCTAAGTAGGGAGCTATTGTATCAGCGTAATCTGAAAGGAACCTAATCGGTATACAATCTGGATCTGAGGACTTGCCCGTATCAAGCGATTTGAGTTGCTTCGCAACCCCTAAGGTATCTACTTCTAAGAATCTCATGCTAGCAGCTGTTCGTGTTTCAAATTCTGGAATATTCCATTCGTCTTCCCTGGTGAAGGAATTTCGGAAAACTGCGTTCGATAACTCCGCTTTAGCGGCACAGTCGTCGGTAACAGTAGCATCGGTACTGCGCAGCGAAGGTATTGACTGAGTCTTGCCTCTTGTGTACTTTACATACGACCAGAATTTCTTCGGATTTTCTACCAAATTTGGAGACTATGTTTCGTTGTGGAGCCTATTAAAGGCATCTCGCATTGAAGTCCGTGTCAAATTTCGCGCGTCTGTAAATTTTAGCCGATCTTCGGGATTTCGCGTTCTTCTGAACTTCGCATGCTTTTTCCGTTGCCTCTGCAACAGCGTTCGGACCTGTTTTGTATACCATGGGGGATCAGTTCCAACTCTTACCAAATTATGAGGTATGAATATCTCAGTTGCTGTTGCTACTATATCTTTGAATTTGAGCCACATCTCGTCTACATTAGTTCAGAAGGAATGGAGATTATCTCTTAGGAAGGCTTCTAGTGACACTTTATCCGCTTTTTTAAATAAAATTATTTTGCGTTTGTTTCTGGTGGATTTGGAAAAAACGGTATTGAGCCTAGCTATAATGACCTTGTGATCACTAATCCCTGTAGCAGTCATGATGCTCTCTATTAGCTTTACCAGGCCTAGGCATTGTAAAAAGGGATCAATTGATTCAACCTTGCACAAAGAATGGCACAATAAATCAAGCGTCACTCGAATTCCACTTAACAGCACAAAATTTGTTTACAACACTGCACAGCCTTCTGTACGTCACTGACTGAACCACAAAATGGCTCCACAGTCTTCTTTACAACATTGCTATTATATATGGAAAAAATCACAGCCTTCTAACGCTATATTTCCTAGGTTCACAGACCAAATTCTTCAATAAAATTTTTCCTCCATTTGGTACATTGAAAAGCGGGCTTGGCGCATTACACTGCATAGGGTTTTAATTTATTTATTTGATTTGTAGTTCCAATTTCAAGGAAAAAATTTGGGATAATAATCTCAATTATATTTACTATCAAATAAGCAAATAAAAGTTATTTGTTAATCTTTTGTTATTTCTGCCACCGTCTCCCCTTTATGTAATGGTTACCATTGGCTTGTGCATCCTCAAACCGTAGACAATTGCTTATTCTTCCGCCTTTATAGACAGTTTTCCACTCCAAAGACAAGTGAGTGTCCTGGACCTCTGACCACTCTTCCGGCCTCTTTGGGAAGGCCGTTAGCAGAATGAGGGTGACTTCTTATGCCTGTATTTTACACATTTTAAGAAGCATATTCTACACTGAAGGAAGCACAATGATAAATCTTTACACCTGTTTCACGTACAAAGATGTGGCGCATTTCACCAATATAAATTACATACATGGGAAATCGTAATGGTAACAAAGATTTGTAATCCTCTTAGACGGTCATTATGTGCTGCGAGGTGCTCAGTACACTACAACAGCCGATAAGCCCTCTCTCTGTACCCGACGCTCTCTCGTTTACACAATATACATATCTTCACTAATCCATCCAGGGTATTTCTAGCTATCCAAAAAAATTATTGTATGCACCATAGAACAATATATCCAAATCCGGGGGGCACGGGTGGGATGATAAGAGGGAAGAGGGTCCATGGGGGAGGGGGTAACGAGCGAAGTGGTGGGAAAGTGAACAAATCCTAGAGGGTTAGGGAAACTATAGGGACAAGTGGCAGAAAGAGTAAAGTGAGGGGAGGAAAGGAAAAAGGGGGAGGTGGTTTGGTACCTTGTTAAAAATTATTTTTCGTGACAAGAATAAAAACATTTGCTTCTCACATTGAATTTACTGTAGGTCTGTAAAGGTCAACAGTAACAATACGGTGCTTAAAAGGTAATAGTAATATTCTAATACCATAGTATGCATTAACTAACTTAATCATAAGGGCACAATGGTAGCTAAGCAGAACGACAGTTCTATTGTTGTGGTAGTACTTTGAGTCACCTGTTCTTGCGCATGGCTCTGAGAAATATAGCTGTATGATAAGTTGTAGCAATGAGCATGTTTTTATGAATCAGTGACAGTGCTGTATAACCAATGGTGAACAGATTGCACACTAAGCTAACAAATCCGTAGAGTATCATGTACAAAACAAAAGGTTATCAAGTGTAACAGCTATAAAAATTATAATAACAATTGTGTAACCAATGGTGAACAGTAAGCATAATTTACTACCTAAATACCCATTGTCAGTTATAAACAAAAATATTGACTGTAATGTAATAACTATAACATATAACATATACATACATACGTAAATATTATTAACTTTGCATAAACATGCAAAAATCATAATATGGTGACTGGAGAAAGGCAGATTGGGATGTTTAAGGAAAAGGTTCCCGATTCTGTCATTACCAATAGCAACTAATCATACGTTCATGTAGACACGAAGGGGAAGAAGAAGTGGTGGTCGAGGTGAGGGGGGGCGAGGAGGTTGAGGTCGGTTGGGGAGGGAGGAAAGAAGGTGTTAGAACTATTTAGTGTCTTTGCAAGCAAGGACACATCGTCACATACAGTGGGCGAGCTCATCGGCTGTTGTGATGTATTGAGTGCCTTCTAGCACGTAATGACAGTCTACAAGGATTAAAGAAGTTTGTTACCACTACACATAACTTATGTTGGTGAAAAGCGCCATATCTTGGTATATGAATCAGGTGCAAAGATTTACCTTCGTAATTCCTATAGTATATAATATCCTTTTTAAATTGTGTAAAACTTCAATGAGACTAATTTCAAAATACTTCAACATATCGCTGATTAATTCGATGGCGCCACCTGACGTCTCCGCGACAAGCCAGAAGGTCGTCGACATGGTGTGTTTTGGTGCAGTGGGTGTTGTGTTTTTAAATTTTATTCCTTTGACAGTCCATCTGGGAGCACTCTGTTCTGCAAATGATGTACCATGTGGGGTGTGTTGACCACATGCCCCTCCATTGGGCATCCAGTGACGTCTATGTGCTGAGGATGACACAGTGGATGGTCAGTACCATTCGGCCATCATGGCCTGTTTGGGGAGAGTTTTTCCCAATCGCCCTAGAATCCCAGCTCCTTTTTCACTTATCCAGTCAATAACCTGCCAGGCCAATTCATCTTTGGTTCCCATGTCACCCTTACACCCTTCCTTACCCCCTTCTCTCTCCTCCAGCTACAGCCCTGTCGCCATCCTGAAACCCTCACTGGTATGATCACGAAGCTCAGCTCCATGGTCACAGAGGAGGAAGTGCTGGCAAAACTGAACACCCACCCCGACCTTGAAATCAGTTCCACTTGCCACATTTATAGTAAACTCTTGACCCATCTTCCTCATGCGTGCCTTCAAGGAATCTGTCTCCTCCATTGACCACCTACCCACCCAGGGAGCCCTCATCTATATCTGCCGCCATCCTGTTGACCCTTCCTGCTCCCCTCCCCAGCTCTACTGGTGCCAAAACTGCCTGATTTACGTCAATCACCTCACCTCTGCCTGTAAAAATCCTCCCAAGAGCCCCCATTGCAAAGCCTCACTTCCTCAAACAATTTTCCAACGTTTACTCCCCTCCTTTACGTAATACCTGTAACGAAACCCACCCAACTTATTCTTCTAAATGTAAAACCAAACCACATCCCACCAAACCCTTTGATCAACCCCTCCAGCCCAATAATTCCCTCCGTCCATCCCCCAAAGCTAAAGATGTCATCTGGTTCCCCAGAACTGTCCTTCAGAATATCTCCCCCTCCAACACCTGCAGACCTTCCAATATATCTTCCTAGCTGACCGCCTCATTTTTCACATTAACATTGATGCCCTCAGCATTAAACACTCACATTACAATACATGACATTAAACTCATCGTCCCTCGAAATGTAACACCACACCTGGTCACAACTGCATCACCTATCGCCATCCAAAGGAATGCCCTCTCCTCCTTCATCATCCTTGCCACCCTTTACAACACCATCCCCTCCATCAGCTTTTATCGTGACATGTTGAGGACCCCTCACATCCTGTTGTTCCTTAAACCACACAAGAGCCCTCCTGACACCTCCTCTTCTCGCCCCATATGCCTTACCTTTGCGTTCAGTAAGGTCATCGTGCTCATCCTCTCCTGCTGTAACCATCAACACCCTACTCAACACCATTTCCTCCCTATTACCAGTGTGGTTTCCAGTCCTCTGTCTCTGCTGACAGTCTGTTCCTTAACCTTACCCTGCTCCTCTCCCTCCAACTTAACTCCTGTCGCTCTGTATTTTTGTTTCCCTCGACCCCCAGAATGCTGCTGACTGTGTATCACATTGTGGCCACCTTTTCGAGCTCTAGCTTACGCTTTTTCTGTCAGATTCATCTGTCTCATTGCATCTTGACTCTTCCACCGTCCTTTCTATGTCACCATTCATAACACTAATTCCTCTACCTCTTACCTTATTGCAGGTATGCCCCACGGTTTCATCCTTTCTCCTCTCCTTTATCTCCATAAACAGCTGGTATCTCCAAACCATCCCATCTATCCATCCACTTCAATACTCTGAGCACACTGCCTTCCTTGCCTTCTATCCCACCATTCAACGGTCATAGAGCTCCCTCAAAAACCACCTACATTGGTTTACCACTTGTTACAGCTAGTGGCTCCTTTGAATCAATCCTTCCAAAACCCAGCCTTTCATTATAGAGCACATCACTCCATCCTGCTGGTTTCATGATCTCTACCTCACTATCTATGATTGTCCTATCTAATTTATTCCCATGTCGAAATACCTTGGGTTCACCCTTGACCACCACCTCACCAGGACTCCCCAACTCCCTACCATCCAATGCAAAGATCACAATAGACTCTGCCTCCTGAACCTCCTGTCTGGCTGGATATGGGGACTGCATCCTACCACAATCATTCACGTCTACAAATCTTTGGTCTGTTCTACCCTTTGTTATGCCAGTGTTCCTGGATCTCTGCCCCTTCTAAATTCTATAAAGCCCTTGTAATTCTTGAACGCCATGTGCTCCACCTCGCTTCCTGTGTCCACCTCCTGTCCTCCATGAGGATTCTCTATGGCCTCACCCCTTTTGCACATTTCCTCCTTTCCTTGAGCACTTCTATAACCTCTATACCATCCACCTACTCGATCCCCCTCACCCCCTGTTTTATCCTTTCCTCTCAACTACTATTCTGTTCCCATGTCTCTACTGATGTGTGCCACTATCTCTCCATCTCCACACCCCCCATTTCCTCTCCCTAAGGAAATTTTCAGGGTCTCCCCATCCCAGATGATGAGCTTTGCCCCAATATTTACCCTTCTTCCTGACGCTGACCCTCCTGTTCCTCTCCACTCCTCTCTAGGGTTCGATACGGTTCCCCACCTCTGCTGTTTCCTGCCTCCTACCACTTTTCCTTCTTGCTTCTCCTTTCCCAGTCTTTGTGCTCCTTGCTGTATTGCTCTCTTCCGCTTCCTCCTCGTCCTCTGTCCCTTGGTGTCGTACTGGCTCCAACTCGCCCCTTCCTGCCCCACTCCTCCACCGATACCCCTCCTCTCCCTCCTCCTTCTCTCCTCTCTGACCTCCATTCCCTTTGCAAGTCCTTCCAGCTTTAATTCAGTCTACGTTGGGCGTGTTCTGGTGCTAGTCGTATGTGTTACATCAGTGTATTGTTTTCACCGTCGTCGTTCTATGTTGCTTTTCATACTGTGGATACCGTTTTTAGTCGTGCTCTTAGCTTTTTTTATATGTGAATTTTATGCAAATGTCCGTCGTTAAACTTCTCCTATTTGTGGTAATTTAACCCCAATTGTTTTTCCCTTATCATGTGTCAATTTTGTCTGTCGTACGCTATTTCTTTGGCTGTAACGTTTCTTCTGTACTAGTTGTACAATCTCCCTGCTGAAGAGCGGTTTATTGTGCCTCTGCAAGTCCACCGCTGCTCACGTGGGGCACTGGTGTAAAACGAAAATAAATAAAAATACTTTTGCAAAATTTGAGTCATCCCAAGAAACGATTGTACTTTGAGCAGATTACTGTTTACAAATTTTTCTTTTCATATGGTGTAATGCCACTCTGATGGTTACACTACGATTCTTTCGAAACTAGTAACTGAATAAATGTCTTAAAACCAAACGATCTTGACTTTCAAAAAAAAATATGTACAAACAGGGATCGCCCCAACAACATGTGCAAGCTGTGTATGTGCTTCCACAAATATGGCTTAGTATCTGTTTCTCAAAATGTTGAAGAGACATGTATGTGAGCATAGAAGCGAAGCTATGTAAAACTTTTGGTCGTATATCCTGTGGGGTGGAATCCCACAACTTCCAAAGCGGATGATTTTCGCTGCCTGGGTTACCCTCAAGTGCGAAATCAACGCTTTGAAAGCTATGACACCGCCCCCCTCCCCCCGCCACTTTTCATCGTCTGCTGCTGTCTGCTGCCGTCCGTCGCCGTCTGCTGCTGCCGCTGCCAGCAGTCCATCGTCCGCTGCCTCCCACCAGCCAATCAGGGTCTGCTGCCGGCTGCCTGTCATCACCGTATCTTTGTCTTCATTCTCGTCTTTGCCTGTTCTGTGTCGTTTCACCGCTCCTCGCTATCCTACCTTGGCGACGCTTGTCCCAGGTAGGCCCATCCTCATCACAACATGGACTCTCTTACCACCACCATCATGTACACCTCTATCTCACCTGCCCCTTATCTGTCTCCTCTCCTTGTACCCAGCCTCCCCTCACTACTCTTTCATCCCCCTCGAGCTCCTCCCCTCCTTGTAGCCCCACATTTATCAGCCCACTGCTGTCCCACTGCCACTTCTGCCACTTATCTTCATGAGTTTCCCCCTTATCCCATTCGCCCTACAGTTACAGTACCGCCTTCACCCACCTGGGTCACAGCCCACTGGGCCACAGTCACCACTCAGATGATTCACTAATACCATCTTCTGTTGGCACTTCCACTCACCTCATAGGGCCTACCTCCTGTTTTCTCCAGCTCCATCCTATCCCTCACTGTTCTTCCCAGGCTGCCCACACCAAAAAAAACCTAAATGACCTAAATGGTTTAGAGTCTACCCCACTCCTGCCACCACCATCAAAGAGCCCTAAGCATATACGACCCCTTCTGAACCCCCATGGATACCACCCCTATTCCCACATCCACCCCCCACAATATGCACACCTTTGTCCTCTCCTGCTCTAACACCCGGTTCTTTGATGCCCACTCCCTCACCTTGGAAATCTGCAAGTACTTCCCTGATGCCCCATTTCCATATTAATTCCCCACAAGGACTCCATCCTTGTCAAATCCCCAAATCCCTTCCTCCACACTGACCTCTTCAAAAAGATCTTTCAGATCACCTTTGGTCCTCATGCCATCCTTGCACCCTTCCTTACCCTGTCCATATGTCAGAGCCATCCCTTTCTCTGTCTGCCAATCCTCACTCCCGTGATCACAAAGCTCATCTCTGTGGTCATGGAGGTGGAGGCGTCAGCAGAACTGAATTCCCTCCCTGCCCTCGAAATGCATTCTGCGCTTCTATTTACAATGTCTCTGGACCCACCTTCCTTATGCATGTTTTCACAAACCCCCTCCTCTATCGACCAACTCTCATGCAGGGAGCCCTTATTCATAACTGCCACCGCCCTGTTGACCCTTACTGCTCCCCTCCCCATTCCCACCAGTCCCAAAAGTGCATGGTCTATACGGGCCAGCTTACCTCTGCCTGTAAAAATCGTCCCACCTGCCCCCACTGCAAAACCTCTCATTCTCTCAAAGTGTCCCAACCTCATCTTCCCGCCTTCTTGCAATACATGTAATGAAGCCAACCCCACCTATTCCTCTAAATGTAGGGCAAATCCCCCCCCCCTCCACATGCAATCCATAACTCACTCCCCTGTTCATCTCACTGATCAACATCTCGACCCCAACAAATCCATCCACCCACTACCCTTAGCCAAAGAGACCTCCAGGTTTCTTACCATCACCTTTTAGAACGTCCACCCCTTCCAATAATCATACACCCTCTAGCAGATCTCCGTTGCCACCCATTTCATAATCCATCTGAAAACCTATGCCACCTACTACAATAACCAGGACCACAGTGTCTTTACCACTTCGACACCATCATCTACACATTTTCACCCCCCTCCTTTCCCTTCTTCTCTCTCCATTCTGATGTGGCAACAGTGTTATCTCCTTTATCAAAACATCCGTTCCTTCCCTGCCAACAGGTTCCTCTTCATGTGTCCCCTGTCGCAGCACCAGGTTGATGCTCATGAAATCTTCCT
Organism: Schistocerca americana; assembly: GCF_021461395.2. Lineage (NCBI taxonomy): Eukaryota > Metazoa > Arthropoda > Insecta > Orthoptera > Acrididae > Schistocerca > Schistocerca americana. The sequence goes on along the minus strand of NC_060121.1, from coordinate 717,336,555 downwards.
CCAACCTTACCACATTGCCCACATCTCTTCAAATGTTCAAATATGTGTGAATGCCTAAGGGACCAAACTGCTGAGGTCATCGGTCCCTAGACTTACACACTACTTAAACTAACTTACACTGAGAACAACACACCTACCCATGCCTGAGACAGGAGTCGAAACTCCAGCAGGAGGGACCGTGCAATCTGTGACATGGTGCCTTATACCACATGGCCACTCCTCAGGCCACATCTCTTCCTATGTCTTTTACCATACTGACGATCCCTGCCTCGTAGTGTGAGGTGCGGTCACTATTGACCACCTTAAGCATACCCCATCTGGCCACAACCCCTGCTTAATGATCCTACCAAACACCTGATACTTAGTCTTCTGGCCCACCCTCACTGTACCCTGGGCTAGAATCTAAGTTCATCCTGCTGTTCTCATCCCACTATGACTTCCACCCCGTGCTGATCGCACCTTCTGCACCTACGTGATTGCCACTGACCATAAAATTCATAACTGCAACCCAGCCACCCTCTAGTGGTGGCATCAGCTTCTTTCCACCTTCCAAGGCGACATTTTACCCCTCCCTCAGCGTACCTGTACCGAAAGTAACACAACCCCTGATGCTGTCCTCGCTTCCCTCAACCTCCTTGGATGTGTCACTGTGTAAGTCTTGGATACCATTGGCAGTGACCACCTCTCAGTCCTTCTAACCATATCTTTTGGCCCTCACCATCCCCCAGCCTCCTGCCCTGTTGGCACTACCAAAGTCGCTTTGCCGCTGTGCAGACTGGAATACCTGCTGGGAATCCATCAGCCACAGGTTGGAAGTTACCCCCTCCCTTTCCACCATCCTGATATCGTCACTCGCGCCCATCCTCCCTCCGGAATACCGTCTCTGACCCTGTGGTCGCCCACATTCCCACCAAACTTATCCACCCCCATCATCCTCCCCTTCCTCCACAGGCTGTACTCATTGTCCATTAATTCCACCAGTTCTTGCATTACTTCCTCCACACTGGTGACTGGGACACACTCCTCCACCACAGGAAGTTACAAAGACATGTTCGAAACCTTCTGACAGACACTATCCCTGACAACTCCTCCAAGCACTGTTCTGCCTTCCACGGCCTTATCGGTAGCCGTCCACCCCTGTATTACCCATTCCTCCATGACAACCGCCCATTCCCTGGCAAACTCAGCAAAACTAATGATCTTGCTTCCTACATCTCCAAAGTCTTCTCCATGCCTGATGACCCTCTCTTTGATTACTCACTCTTCCCCAATGTCCTTACCCACACTGATTCCATGGCCCTCCCTCACACCCCCCCTCCCCCCATTTGCTCCCAGCTTCCAGTGCTGCACTCAGAATTGAACAATCCTATCAAGGCACACGATATTAAACTCATCTTCCAGTCCAAACGCAACATGGTCCCTGGCCACGATTGCATTATCTACCACCACCTGAAGGAATGCCCTCTCTCCTTAACCTTACCATCCTTTCCACCCTGTACAACTCCATCCTTTCTGCTGTCTTCCCACATTCTGTTGCTCCTTATATCTGTTAAACCCCCTCTTGACACGTTCTGCTATTGTCCCATATGCCTCACCTTTGTGTTCAGTAAGGTCCATCCTCTCCCACTGAATCCATCACCACCTTACTCGACAAAACTTCCTCCCTCTTACCCTGCGTGGTTTCCAGCCCTCCTTCTCCACTGTCAACCAGCTCCTTAACCTTACCCAGCTAATCTTCCTCCAATTTGACTCCCGTTGTTCTGTATTTTTGTTTCCCTCGAATGCCTCTGACCATGTGTGGCATTCTGGGCTCCTTTTCAAGCTCCAGACCTATACTTTTACATCAACTTGATCTGTCTCATTGCATCTTTTCACACTATCCTTCCTATGCCACTATTCATGATACCAATTCTTGTAGCTCTTACCCTACTGCAGGTGCACCACAGGGGCCCGTCCTTTCTCCTCTCCTTTATCTCCTGTACACCGCTGATATGCCCAAATCACCCCCACAGATACATCTTCTTCAGTATGGTGATAACATCACCTCCCTTGCCCTCTATCCTAACCTTCGATGGCCCCAACGTTTCCTCCAAACCCACTTAAACCAGTTTACTGCTTGGTGCAACTAGTGGCTCCTTCAAATCAATCCTTCCAAAACCCTGGCACTCATTATAGGACATACCATACCATCCTTCCAGTTTCATGATTTCTATGTCACCATCTATGAGTGTCCTATCCTACTTATTCCCACGTTGATATACCTTAGTCTCACCCTTGACCATCACCTCACGTGGGCTCCCCTCTCCTTACAATCCAACGCAAAGCCCACAGCATACTCCACCTCCTGTGGCTCTGTCTGACTCGACAAAGGGATTGCACCCTTCCACCATCCTTCATACTTACAAATCCTTGATGCCTCCCATCCTTTGTTATCAGTGTTGCCTAGATCTCCACCCGGATCTCTTTTGTAAAATCTGGGTACTCTCAAAGAATGGTAATATTTTGTGAAGACTACCAGTTACCCTTTTTTCTTTTCATACATTGTAATGCCACTCTGAAGATGACAGCACGATTCTCTCGAAACGTGCAATTCGAATAAAGATCATAAATTCAAGCGCTCTTGGCTTTCACAAAAAAATATGTGGAACCACATACTTCAAATGTTATCTGTATGGTAAAAAGTTTAGAGAAATAACAGATCATGCAGCTTTAACATGGTTCAGTAATTAAAACTTCCGGGCTAGGAGGCTGTGGTCCAATACTAAATATACTTCTCCCTGACGTTTCGTTGCCAGCTGCGGGCAACATCATCTGAGGTGAGTCTACGACTCGAAACGTCAGGGAGAAGTATTTCTACTATTGGACCACGGCCTCTTAGCCCGGAAGTTTTAATTACTGAAGACGCCGGCCGTGAAAGCCTACACGCTATGATTTAACGTGGTTGTTGGAAGTTAAAGGATTCTTCTAGTCCATTGACGCGATGGCCAATAAGACCCAGTAACCGAGTGAATTTGATTTCGAAGCGATGCATAAACCTGAGAAGAAGCATGGAAATGCAGATGGCTTCAATAGAAAAAGTAGCAGTATTACATATTGGGTAATGAGCTTAAGGAATGGCACACTGCACAGAGAGCGGATGAGGAATGTAAGCAGTGTTTGGTAAGAAGAAAAACCAAATTTGGACCGCCGATAGTGGACCATCGAAGCTAAGGGAAAAGGCTCATGGTCACGCATTAGCGGGCCAAGGAGGTTGCAGATGTACCAATACAAGAGTAGCAGAAAGGTACAGGTGGGGGATGTACTTAGGTTAGTTAGGTTTAAGTAGTTCTAAGTTCTAGGGGACTGATGACCTCAGAAGTTAAGTTCGATAATGCTCAGAGCCTTTTGAACCATTTGAAGAATTCAAAGAGTGCATAGGACAATGGGGAAATTGCTTGGATACTAAAGTGCCTCATGTCACACCAACGGGGATGTCTACTTTAAGTTCGTCGTTTCTGCCTACAACTCAAAACAGCGTATGAACACAGTATTATCGCCATATGAAGTAGTGTATGGTCGTAAAATGTCACCACAGTTCGACATATTGAAAGCGAAAAAAGGGGAGACTGAGAGAGTTTGTTAAGGAATTTGCCAGTGTGATTAGGGAAATTTGGAATGGAGTACGGAGGGCAAGTACATGAGTATGAGGGACATTGGAAGAAGCAGTGCGCCATACATGAAGAACGATACAGTATGGGTTTGGTTAGTGGGTGATGCTATCAACTTCGTAAATGATGAAGGCAAAGACAAATAAGTTTCTTGCAAAGTATCAGCGGCCACACCAAGTGGTAGAGACTACGTCGCCAATAATTGTCAAGATTCAGTTGCAGACGAGAACGACAATTGTGCATGTAGGACGTTTCAAACTTTATCAAGAGAGCCCGGAAGATATTCCAGGGATAGGAGATGCGAACCAGAGAGGGATATTGAGGAGAAAGCTATCGGTGGATAAACAAGCGGCTGTGAATGAAACGGTAACGAGGAACCTGTATGCATTAGGCCCAGGAGATTGTAATTTAATATTTTTCTACTTTAGTTACAGATTTAGTGTAATTGATATAAGAAGCTTCGGGGCAGCAGTGAATTTAAGGAGGAGGAAAGTAATAGGTATTCCTGCCAGTTAGTGAAGTGCAGAGAAGGCGAGATGATGCTATTCATGGCGGGACTACTGATCTTCGTCGGGGTGGAAGCATTACGGAACCAGCATCTGGAATGGGGAGTGCTATCCGCCAAGAAGGAAGAGACAGTAATCGCCACTCGTCTCTGGGTGATACAAGTGGTATTCAGTCCATTATATATGCATAACGAGGTGAGAAGATTGGAAGAAGTATCCGAAAAATTCCATCAGAGAACGGAAAGGCGCTGGATACTCAAAAGAAGTGCCAGTGTGTATGAGAGAGTACATGTAGCATACGATAAATTAAGGAGTGAGATGGCCCAGGTACTGGTGGCTGTTCCACATATGCGCAGGAAGAGGAGTTGGATCTACGCTGGAGGTCGGCTTGTGAAAACAATATTTGACACTGGTGATGAGGAAGACATTCGAAGGGTGAACGACACCGTAGGAGAGGTTAAGCAGTGGGTGAAAGGGAACAAAGCCATGAATGATTGGCACACATGACTCTTGTGACAGTTGACTGGAGAAGTAATAAGGTATGCCCATGCAGCAGAAGAGGCAGTTAATCAGAATATCAGGGAACTATACACCTAAGAAGAAGTTTCAGACAGGGAAGCAGCAATAAAGAAACTGGTTGCAGTCCATAGAAGATATTGTTTGGGAAGCCTGAGAGACAGTAACAAAACCACAGGGGGCTATGCTGCTGGCTTTAAGAGGTCAGTTCAGGGTAAAACTGTTGTTGTCAGAGCAGTATTTAAAGGGACTAAGGTAAGTACAGAAGAAATTACCACCCTAATTTGGGTTGGTTTTAGAAACTGAGCACAAAACTTAACTTTATATTTCAGGGTGGTCACAGTATCTGTGAGAACTGATGGAGCAAAAATATCGATTTCCATTTCTATATCAGTAGCAGAGAGACAATCACATTACGAGTGCTACATAGTTCATGCGTGTCCTATCAAGTGGGGAATACTGAAGAAATCTGAGTAAAAACGCAGCGACTGTTATTAATTGCAATAGACAAAGGACGATTTGTAGAACTGTAGGAAGCAAATTTACAAAAATACTGCTGAGGGGAAATCGCAGTCTGTCTCAATATGTTAATAAGAGATGGACAGTATTCCTGCGCAGTGAAATTGCTAATGGGACAAAAGGAGGTAAGAGAATGTAATAAGGAAATGATCGAGCTGGAATTGTAGTTTCAGCAGGTAAAGGCACAGTGGTTGTACCCTACCTTTGACAAGATGGTGGTAGTGGCTAGTTTATTTCCAGCAGGGGAAGCTTACGTCAGCAAAGAGGTTAGAATTAAAAGGGAGTGGTTTGTTATTAATGGAACAGCATGAGAGGTAATGGGGCCTACTTTCCATATGCCCACCAAGATTTAAGGTGCATCACATGAATTTTCAGCAGCCTCTTTTGTATTAGCCAGAGAAGTGCAAGGAAGTGCAAATCTAACCAGCTTAAAACAGATTCTAGGGCCGAAATTATTGCAGTCTATCAATATGCTTCTTAACCAGCAGGAGTGAGTCTCCCTGAAACCTTATTGCAGAACGTAAATTTAAATCTAGAACATCAGTACCGGAAAGAGACAACACTAACTGTTGTCATACCAACCACCTCAGTGTCAATTGTTCTACTGAGCACAGTCCTTGTTTTGGTGCATGTGAGACGAAGTAGAAGACTGAGTTCAGACTCAGTCGTTGTTCAGATTCCAATGGATTGAATACCCTGATCACAGAAGCAGCAGAATTAAAATGAATGCACAGTGGGGTAGAATTAAGGATATCATTCATTTTCACTTGCACGTTTGGAACAGAGATTTAGAAGTTATTGTACAAGAAGCCAAGTAATGAAATAAGTTCCTCGTCGCAGCCTTTTGTTAACAATTGGAATTTAAAGATGCTGAACATATGGAACACGGAGATCGATGAACTGGAAACTGGCTTGGTATCCTTACTGATCTATGTGCATGTTGGCACACTCCATGATCAGATGTTGACTGTCAAAGACATCAACTTCCTAAATTAAGCTAATTAAGGGTACTGTATATAACATTAATCTACATTGGAAAATCAGCGACGATGAATCTAATTGTCACAGGGACGTCATAAGCTCTACAATGAAATTATGATCTTCCTTTTTACTGTTAACTAAGGAGTACAAATACATGCGTCTCACAACCTAACGTTTACTTGAGATTATTTTTGATGGATCTGTCTATAGTCTCTAGATGCATAGATGCCATTCATATTCAATTCTTTCCTTACTTGCTCTCTTAACTCAGAATTCACTTCTGTAATCCTCTTTTGGTGGTTCCTATCTATGCTTTCAATCATTCCTCATTTGCAGTGTTCAGAACTTAGTATATTGTCGACATTGAGGTCATTAAATAGTAGTAGTAGTAGTAGTAGCTTTATTCATGCGTAGGTCTCTTTTTACAAGGATATAGGACATGTTAAAGTATTTACAAGTTTGAATCAATTTAAAATAAGCTAATGCGTATACACATATATTTACAGACTTCTAGTTAGGGACAATCATAACATTTACTCCTGGTATACTTTTTTTATAAATAACTTATTAAAGAACGTAATGCCACACTGTTCACTCAATCTCTCTGTTATTCACTGCACACACTATACAAACATTGTTTCATAGCACTTCATCACTACACACACACACACACACACACACACACACACACACACACACACTGGTGATCTTTGGGCCATTTTCTGGAACGCACCTTCCCGTTTGCTATCCTGAAAAACTGAGTCAGCACCCCTCCATATTGAGCGAAATGCTGAGGTCAGAATGAGGATGAGGTGTTAGTATTGTGCTATGCATATCTTGGGAGTAAGTATTTCTAGAAAAGGAAAAAAGAAGGGAAAAAACACAGAGGGAAGATGTTATATGAAATGTTGGAGGTTTTATAATGGTTAATATTATTTATTTGTATAGCTTTTTTACAATTCTCCTACTCTGCTTTATGTAAGTAATCCTTCAATGTATAAAATGTATTGCATAACTTTTTAGCTGCCTTTTTAAATAAGTGTATTTTTGCAATTTCTTTAAGCTCTTTTGGTAATTTATTGTACAGTTTTATTCCTTGGCAAAAAATGCTGTTTTGAATTTTATTTTTTCTTGGTAAGCGTAAGTTAGGTCTGTCGCTTGTTGCATGGTCGTGGACAGAGATGTTTGTGTTGTAATTAGCAATATTATTTGTGATGTGTACAACTGGCTGGTAAATGTATTCACATGGAGCAGTTATAATCCCCACTGTAATGAACAGATGTTTGCAATGAGCTCAACTAGTATTTTTGGTTATTATTCTTATGTCTCTTTGCTGGACTTTCAAAATTGTGTTCATATTTTGCGCATTTGTTCCCCAAAAAAGAAGGCTATAATTAAGAACTCAGTGTACATATGAATAATATGTAACTTAAAGACACTGCATGTTACACACTGATGATAGGTTTCTAAGGCATAACATGCTGATTACATTCTGTTTGCGAGTACCTTTGTGTGTTCACAATACTTCAAATGAGAATCAATTTTCATTTGTAGAAATTTTGCATTTGTTACACAGTCTATAGAGGTACCATCTACATTTAATTTAATATTGTCATTTTTCCTCTTCAAACTGAAATTCATCTCATTATTTTTTTTTATGTTCAATGTCACTTTATTGCTTATTGACCAATCATAAACTTCCTTGAGAGTTTCATTTGCTTTCTCGGCAAGGACTTCTCTTGTTTTCTCAGTGGCTGTAATACTGCTGTCATCAGCAAAGAGAATTTTTTCACCATGAATAACACTACTGGGAAAGTCATTGATGTATATGAGGAACAGTATTGGTCCTAATATGCTACCTTGCAGAACCCCTATAATAACGTATTTTGATTGTGATAAGTGTTTTACTAAATGTTTAGATCTGTTTGAAGTATGTGTTATCTCTACTGTTTGTACCCTACCTGTTATGAATGTTTGAGACCAGTCATTAGCTACCCCTCTTATTCCTAATGCCTCTAATTTATTTAATAGAATCTTGTGGTCGACCGTATCAGACGCCTTAGAAAGATCCAAAAATATGCCTGTGACACACTCATCTTTATCAAGAGCATCAAGTACAACTTTTGTGAATTCTACTGTGTCTGACTCCATATTTTTGCCACTTCAGGAACCAAACTGTAATTCGCTTAAAATATTGCATTTATTCAGGTAATTCATTAATCTGTCTTTCATATCTGCTTCTATTATTTTTGAGAATGCTGGCAGTGGGGAAATGGGCCAGTAATTTTCTGTTTTCTGCATTACCTTTCTTAAGCAAAGGTACAACTCATGCCTGTTTTAACTGCTCTGGAAATGTCCCTGATGTGAAGGATTAATTTATTATATTTGTTAATGGGCCTTATATAGTCCGTATGCATTGTTTCTGTACACACATTGGTACTCCATGTAAGCCTACTGACATTTTATTTTTTAGTTTTTCAACAGATTTATTGACTTCATTCTCTGTGATTGGAAGTAGTGATGTTACAAAATAGAAGTGATGTTGCTATTCAATGGAAAGTTGGAAATTGAGATTTAGCTTACTGTTTTATCAATCACAATTGGCGTAAGAATCATGGATTGACCATTGTCATAAAATATTGCATTATGTGATGTGATTAGTTTTTACTTGCAGTTTCGCGTGGCTTGAGGCAGTCACAACTAGCGTGCCATGGATTAAGAAATCGCATTATCGTCTTTCTAATTACTTCATGATCGTAGATACGATCATACCCGGTAGTGAAGTTATTGTTATGACAAAAAAAAATTTCCTAAGGGACCAGAAAGTTCTTAAGGGCGCAAAAACAACTGTAACATCACACAAAAGAGAAATTCAATATTAAAGCTGATGCAAGAAGACGATAAAACAGTTTTCTTTTTATCAATGTAACACGCACATTGGACTGCTGATCTTGGAGTCTGTAATAGTAGCAAAATGCATAATTAAAATGAAAATAATACTGAGGAGATAATAGAAATGAGCACTGCTAAATGATTCAGTATTCCCAGAACAAATATTTATTATAACTAAAACATATATCGTACCTTAAGCTTAATACTACAATGACGGTAGATTTTTATGTCCATATCATGTCCATTGAGCGCTCTTTTATATAGCCATTGTCCTCTTGAGTCGCTCGTGCTTCGTCACGGTAAGTTACAACAGTTCTTCTTCCTACACTTCACTCAAAACTTAGACGGAACACGTTTTTATTTATTTAGTAAAAATAATTAGATCAGACCGCCACAAATCTGCGTCCGTCTTACTCGAGAAAAACAGTAAAAGTCTTTTTAGCGCTCAAGGCTTCATTTGTTCTCCAGCGAACAAAATAGTGAAGGATCGCATATCCATCCGTACTTTTCTGTTTATATTGCCGCCCAAAGACGACGAATTACATTATCTAGAAAATTCCACCGTCGCTATGCGACGCCTCATTATACATTAATCATTATTTACAAACAAGTATTTGCCTTCTGGCTGAATTTGCTGTTTTAATTAAGCCAAAAATAGCGAATATCACATTGCCTCCCATGAGGAGAGAGGGAATGCCGAAGGATTACCTCGATCCTCATGTCCTCATGAGATATTCGTGATTTTTGGTGTGACATTTACATAACGTTACTGGCGTACAAAGTACATAAATTGAAATCACATTTATAAACATATATCCGATATTTATCATTTTTCAAAATAAAGTTTTTCATTCTTTGTTCATCAGTCACTTCCTTCCATAATACCAAGATTAACATTTATGTGCATATTTAAGTTTGGTCCATATTTGCTTATAACAATAAGTGAACGTTCATTTCGCACTTCAGGGGATAGAATTCGGGAATTACTTTCTCTTGAGCTTAACAACTAATACATGAGTACAGTGAGCGCTTATTTTCACTAAACTAGAGTGGACAATGTTCGAGCATCTGTTGACTCCTTGTGGTTCAATTACAGTTTAATAACGTAGCACTACACTTCGTGATGCTTTCACTTTCTGTGTTAGCTGTCTACGGCGTTCATTATGCAGTACATCTGTCCTTTCCACTGAGGTGCCAGGAATTCAAGTGGCTTCCCGGGTTTTTATTTACAATATGAAACAGAAGAAGTGGAAAATTATTAGTATGACTTACAAGCTACTGGATACATTTGTTAAGGATCGGGACTGGTCTGGAGTTTAGGGTCTTCCTATAGTGCACATTCATTTTCTTTGTCCATCAAGAGACAGGATTATAATTCATTTTAGCAGTGTTCAGGAGTGCCGGTATTAATGGCTTTAAGGTCTGAGTAATCTAACAATCTACTTCTTACTCATCTTAACTTCAACTCAAGAAAATTGCTTAATTTACGTATGAAGATGTAGTCACACAAGTGTACAAATGTCTTTCCTCCAGTATGTACGATTGAAGTCATGGCGGTTAGCAGTTTAAAGTTTGGATTGTTTCGTCACCCACACGTCAGCCACTCACAGCGGCTGCACAGTGTTGCGTGAGCTCCAATACTTAGGATCCGTTCGCGCTCAGGCTGTAACAGAGCTGCTGGTCGTCGATTGCTCCCTTTTTTTTTTGTGAACTTCGTATCACACGAGTGCATCGATACAAACACCTCGCGCGCGTTTCCCATCGGAGGAGCCAGACACTGAAGCTGCCTCCATACTTAGCTGTCAACTGCCTCCCATGAGGCTCACAGGTAAGTGACGACGAATGTTTTAGCTGTCGCTGCACTTAGAACAACACTGAACTTTGCGTTGCACCTGTTGTCGTAGCCTTGACTTCTCTTTTTTACACTTGCAGTACAACACTACCACTAGTATTCAGTGAACAGTTATTTTTATTATGCACGTCGCACTTTAGTGTGCATCTTCACACAGCATTCGTGCTTAGTTCCTTCGCCGATGGAGTTCATTTACAAAACAATCAATTTTGCACGTTTCCTCCACTGGTATGGAAAGACTTATATTCTACTATTTACAAAATATCACTTACGAGCTAAATATTTACAATTAATGGTCACTCCTTTTGTTAAGTCCAGTGAACAACTGCTTTATGAATGGACTCTTTATATCTCAAGATTTGCTTTCACTAGTGAACCTAAAAATATTCTTTCAAACTTTCTTTTAAGTGCTCATCTCCTCATTATGAAAACTACAGGTTTCGCAACACTCGTTGCATTTATTCTTTAGTGCACCCAAGATCATTTTCTACTGCCACGCAGAATATCTACTACTTAACGAGTATGCATTTAACGCTGAATCTTTTTTTTTTATATATTTGAGGGCAGACTGGATAACAGTAGGTCTCCCTCTTCGCTTCATGTACTCAGCAATCGTTCTCTGTTTAAAAAAAAATAGGGTAACGCGTGTCTACTTTTCTTTCGCATGAATGGAATTACCGACAGTTCACTGGGTTTACGCAACCGGTCCATAACAAACATTACCAAAGCTAGCGAAGTTCATCACGCTACGTGTCTCATTTCTCATAAGTACTGCTTTGCCTCGAAGCACACGTGCCTTTTACAAGTCGACCCTTGGTCTGGGTTAATGAACCAGGATCAAAAGGAACGGGCACAAGGAAAATGGATTTCATAAGAGGAGTGTCTTAGGAGACATTTTTGCAATAAAATCTGCATGTAAATAAAATTATCTTAATAAACATAGGCACATATATAAATTTCAACCTCTTTCATTACAGCATGCTTTGCTACTCCTACGTCTTACTCAGGTTATAGTCAATATTAAGTTTAAATATCACTGCATTGCTTGTTCTTTAGATTAGCCTTCAATTAGGGTATTGAATGGTCGCTAGATTACACTACAGATCTTCTGAAGATCTTTACTTGGACTTATTTATGATACAGGGGGCTTGCTGTGTGGTTATTTAGTACCTCGATTCTACTGAAATCAATTCGTCAGCTAACATTCCTCATATACTCTTTACATTGGGCTCAGATCACAGGGAAATAGTTTACTTTCATAGCAATTAGTGGCCTCGTGGAGTACTTACGCTACATTATTGATGCTTCATGGTTTGCCTCTATTTGTACTGTATTTCACCTAACTTAGTTTACTACAGCTTATTGTCTCCTTGCGTGAACACATGTGGGTTACCACTTGTTTTTCCATTTAACAGCACGCTTTAACTGAACTTTAAGCTATTTCTTCTACTCCTGTCCACTGTCTGGACTGTTTGAACATGTACCCTTTTTTTTTTTTTTTTTTTTTTTTTTTTTAAGCAGCTAATTTGGGCTTTTACAACAGAACTTCAAATACTTACATTACTAAAAATAAATCTATAAATCTTCTTTTACCTTGAGAGAAGTGCTTATTTACGCATCCTTCTCCATTTCTCACCTTTACATATTTATATAGCTCCGGGCAATCGCCTCGCAAGCACTTTTTTTTTTCTTAATACTAACTTAAAATTAAATTGAAATTCTTGGTGCAAACCCAATTTCCTGCTTCAGCTTGTTGAAGAAATATCAGTTCAATGTCCATTACTATAAACAATTTTTCCATACTTAACATTTAATACTTTAAAGTTTACATGTAGTAGCCGTTACCATGTAGTCAGTGCGCTGTTCAACACAATACCTGTCATTAACAGTTCACACAAGGAAATTTCCAGTACGTAGGAGGTAAGAAACCGAAACAGATTCTATCTGCAGTTGAGGCTGTGTCTGTAAACTAACTCTCTTTTCAATGGACCAATCGCTCCTGATATGGAGCAGCCCTGAATCGGCAATGATAAAACTTTTGAAACAGAAGACACCTGTCTTAAGAGACATGATGACATCACATTGATGTTTGCTCCTGTATCAACAACGGCTGTGAAAGGAATGTTGGCAATAAAAATCTTAATCGAAGCCTGGACCTGTTCATCATAAATGTCATTAATGCCTTGAGCTTCTAGGTCAGGTGCAAGGTCATCTCGTAAGTCGGTCTCATGGTCGTACCGTATCGCATTAACATACTCAGAATCAGAGTATTCGTTAGTACTCCCACTGGAACCGGCAGCGACCTCTAGGAGGCTGAAAGGCGCTGCCTCTAATTTTCCGCAGGATGTTTAACCTGTTTGTCATTCATGGCCTTAAGTGTTTGTTCCGTTTCATATTGGTGCTGGTTATGTGGTACAAATGCCGGTGTAGAGGGGTAAAATCCACTGTGTGCATTCACTTGTGAATAAAATACTTGAGACGGCTGCTGTCGCCCGATCTTTTGGTTGCCGGCAGAACCATTTCCTTGTGAAGGAAAGTTCGCATTTGGTACCGTTTGAAAATTGTTCCGCGGTCCTCTATCCTGTGAATAGTTGTTCTTATGTTGTGCTGGGTGGCCTCCGCCTTGCCCATGCCACTTGCTATATTTCGACCTATAACTTTGATTGTACACTGGCCCATTTGAAAAATTACCACTAGTTTGTGGAGAATTTCCATACTGCTCTGGCGCAGAATTAAAGGGTGGGTTTCCGTACTGATGTTGTACCTGGTGGTTGTAAATTGGGTGGTATCTCTGCTGATTACTGTAATTGGTTTTCTGCTTCCGTTTAAAGTTATTGCCGTTTGCGTTTTGATAACCGCTGGCAGGTTGGTAACAGCGGTCGCAGTAGCTCGCTCTCTCCTTGGGCGCATTGTTGTCCGCGTGCGATGCATTCTGCTGGCTGCCAGGTAAGAATTTGCCGCTGCCAACCTTGGAGCGCACATCCTCGCTAATTAAATCTAAGGAATCCAACACAGAAAGGAATACATCCGTGTCTTCTTCGGACACATTTACTAATTTCTCTCTAATAGACACAGGGAGTTTGCTTTTGAGAATCATAATTACGTCCTTGGAAGAAATCGGAGAATCCCAGAATTTATTTTTTGCTAGATACTTCTCAAAGTATCGCCGGAGACTTCCATGCTTCTCATTGAAAATTTCCGCACCATACACCTCCTTCCTTAATCTTTGCTGTACCCCATTACTCCAAAATTTTGCCAAGAACATTTTCTCAAACTCTTCATAATTCCTACACGTGTCTACCATTTCCGTTCCCCATAATGCTGCATCACCAGAAATAAAGCCAGTGACGAACTGAATACGCTGTCTGTCTGTCCAGCTCCTGGGAAATATGCCGGAAAAATTCTTTAGGAACACGATGGGGTGTATTTCTCGCTTCTGCGGATGAAAAACAGGAAAAGTGCGATGCTTAATCACACTTTCCTCTTGCATTAAAATCACGATTGTGGGCGGATCATTTATTTTCCCTACTCGGGACTCAACAGGACTGTCGTTTTGCATGTAATCAGGCGGTGAACGATAAGGAGTTGACTGACATTCGTCACCGTCTAAAGAGTTGTTCCCTATAGTTTGCGTATGCGTGTGCGGATTTTCTACCCAGTTTCTCAGCATTCTGACTTCGTCCACTACTTGCTGCTTCCACTCGGGAAGATCCCGTGTAAGTGTCCTCCGAATCTGTCCCAATTCAGAAACTACTGTGTCTCCCGACTTACCAGGAGCAGCTAAGATTTCATAAGTTACATCCTTGACAGTCTCCCTAAGCTCCTCCCTGACCTTCTTTTCGATAAAAATGTCTTTACCCTTTATCCATTCACTGTAGTGTTCCGACAATGCCTCCGCGTGTGCTTTCACGGTGCTCTTAACCTGTTCTTCGATATTGATTGAGTCTATCTGCCTCGACAGATCCTCTACTACACCTTCAATGTCAGATACTGCATTTCTAACTGAGTTTATTTCTTTGGTAGCTGCCTGAATTTTTGTGTTTAATGTTCCAGATACTTCAGCTATTTCACTTTTCACCTGTTTCTGCATTTTCTGAATTTGATCACTGATCTTAGTTTGCACCTCACCCAAATGGGTATTTAATTCAGCCGTAATTTCTTTATGCAGATCTGTTTTGATTGTGCCTAGCTCTGTTTTTAATGATTCGCTTACAGCATCTAGTCGGGCGTTAACAGTCTCATTTTGTGTTTTTATAGTCTCATTTTGTGTTTTTATATTCTCATTTACTGCGTCAAACTGTTGTTTCAGCATTTCCATTAACGCACCGAGGTCATTTGTAGCTGCAGCGGGACGAGTTTGGACTTCAGGGTCACTTTCAGACATGGTTAGTTCAGTTTCCACACGGGAACCTACCGTTCGCGATCGTAAAGGGTATGGAATACTATTAACGTCTTCACTCCCGTCTCCTGTTGTCACCTGTCTCTGTTTACTATCTGCCATTTTCGTCAGTAAATCAGGTGCTACGCAAGGCTTTCGTCGTTTGTCAGTGACGTGGTGAGTCCGCTAAGAGCACCACTCTCGCGTGAGCAACAAATGAAATTCTATCTGGCGAGAAGACAAGATGCAACCTAAACGTTTCAGACAAATGAATGAAGATGCTCTTCACTGCAAATTGCACACACTATCCTCCATGTTGAAAATGTAATACAGCTATACTAACAATGGGGATACTACGAAGAATTTTACTTTGAAAGATAAAATAAAGCAGATTTTCTATAGCGGGAAGGAGATAGAAAGGACGTGGATCGACTTGGAAAAGCAACGTTGCTACTGAAGCACTACACTGCGTATGCAAAATTCTGACTTACTTTTTGATGGCTTGAACACCGCTATGTTGTCTCAGCAAATTCACGTCTCTTTTCTTTTCTTTTCTCTCGATAATTAAACTGCGTTATCGACCAGCATATTTTACGTCATTCTCACAGAGAGATGATGTGTACATGAAACGACAGAACATTTATTAACAAAAGCACATAGAAAATTTTCCAAGTATTTGAACTAATTTTTGGTCAAGTCCCTGTTCGGGCGCCAAGTGTGATGTTACAAAATAGAAGTGATGTTGCTATTCAATGGAAAGTTGGAAATTGAGATTTAGCTTACTGTTTTATCAATCACAATTGGCGTAAGAATCATGGATTGACCATTGTCATAAAATATTGCATTATGTGATGCGATTAGTTTTTACTTGCAGTTTCGCGTGGCTTGAGGCAGTCACAACTAGCGTGCCATGGATTAAGAAATCGCATTATCGTCTTTCTAATTACTTCATGATCGTAGATACGATCATACCCGGTAGTGAAGTTATTGTTATGACAAAAAAAAATTTCCTAAGGGACCAGAAAGTTCTTAAGGGCGCAAAAACAACTGTAACATCACACAAAAGAGAAATTCAATATTAAAGCTGATGCAAGAAGACGATAAAACAGTTTTCTTTTTATCAATGTAACACGCACATTGGACTGCTGATCTTGGAGTCTGTAATAGTAGCAAAATGCATAATTAAAATGAAAATAATACTGAGGAGATAATAGAAATGAGCACTGCTAAATGATTCAGTATTCCCAGAACAAATATTTATTATAACTAAAACATATATCGTACCTTAAGCTTAATACTACAATGACGGTAGATTTTTATATCCATATCATGTCCATTGAGCGCTCTTTTATATAGCCATTGTCCTCTTGAGTCGCTCGTGCTTCGTCACGGTAAGTTACAACAGTTCTTCTTCCTACACTTCACTCAAAACTTAGACGGAACACGTTTTTATTTATTTAGTAAAAATAATTAGATCAGACCGCCACAAATCTGCGTCCGTCTTACTCGAGAAAAACAGTAAAAGTCTTTTTAGCGCTCAAGGCTTCATTTGTTCTCCAGCGAACAAAATAGTGAAGGATCGCATATCCATCCGTACTTTTCTGTTTATATTGCCGCCCAAAGACGACGAATTACATTATCTAGAAAATTCCACCGTCGCTATGCGACGCCTCATTATACATTAATCATTATTTACAAACAAGTATTTGCCTTCTGGCTGAATTTGCTGTTTTAATTAAGCCAAAAATAGCGAATATCACAAAGTAACATCATTGTATTTCATAATTAAAATCAGGCATGTAATATCAACAAATAACACTCCACAATTTTTTCTCAGAAAATATTCGTTCTTAATAGCTGAGAATTGGTTACAATGTCAGCGAGGCATTTCTTTCACTTGCACCTTTTTTTTACACAGTCCATCTCCAGCAGTATATTTACGATGGCTTTGGATCATTGTGACCGACTTGGAAACCTAATGACATCATGTGAGGTTACTGATCTTGAATGTGTTGTCATCCTATACATAATGAAACGAGGGTTGCGATACTTTCAACTACTTTTCAAGGTCATCGTACTTACACACTTTTTGCTTCTATGTAAACCACTATCCAAAGTACATACAAAAAAAGGTTCTTTGAGGATTTCTTGTGGGATAAGAGCCTTGTACAAAATCTTTACACGTTCCGCATGTACATTTACACAGAAAATAACTCTTCCTTTAGTTTTCTTCAATAACAATCAGTTTAATTTATAGCTTCTAATTTGAATCTATGACTGAGCCTTCTAATTCTTTCTCAAGCCAGTCATTTAACAAACATAATGAAAGTACATTCTCAAAGTTTAACATATATCTAATTATTTCCAACAATTAACTTTGTCCCTTCTAGCAATTCTTTCAGCTGAGAGCACTCATGAATTTCATTTTGCCTTTTATTACTTGCATTACTCTAATGTTAAAGCACTTAATGTCTTTTTAGTGTATATTGTCAAGTCTCTTCTTTCACATTCTTCTGAAATTTCTGTATAGAACTGTAAGTTTACAGTTTTTGCAAAGGAATCCCTATTAGATGTAGTTGTTCCATCGTTCTTAAAGTGTGCATACGGCTTTGCTGTTGCTAGATGTACAATGTCCAGCCCACCACACTCAGATACAACATAACCGTCCTTTTTCAGTACATTCAATTGGGAAAGGAGGCTTACAGACAGATTTCATATGCTTCCTTTAATACCTTTAATATAGTAAAAATACTTGGAACAATGGTTTCCTGCGAGTGCTCCAACCTGCAGTCACATTCCATTTATAGTTTCAGTAAATGCTGAGATCATGCAGTCCCCATTTCTATCTAATTTTTTTCAGACACTTTGTTTGAAATACAGTAGAGCGTCGATTATCCGAACGTCGGTCAACCGAAAGACTGCTTAACCAAACTGTGAACTCGCTCGCACCTGTTACTCTCCCACCCTTCCGTCCATCATCCCCCTCACTCCCAAACCAAGTTTCCCACAGTAGTCGCCGCACTGGGAAACCGCTGGCGGAACATTGCTTCTAATGGGGCCTTCACAAGGCGCTGCTGACCGGCCAAGCCGCCAGTCGCTGTGTTTCAACAATCACCACACTTCTGTCGGCTTGGCACTGGCAGTAGAAGTAGCGGCAGTATCAAATCTGTTCACAGCAACAGCTACGCCAGCTTAGAGTTGAGGCGTGCCGCTCCGCGCAGTTTGAAGGATTGCGCGCCCCCAAGAAGAGCTTCTCACGGTGCAAACAGTTACCTACTGTTCTCTGTTACGACCACTTGTGTGCTGCTGCGTGAAGAAGTGAACTTGACGACACAAAATGCTTAAACGTAAACGTATTGTCCTTTCTTTGAGGGACAGGTTTACTGTACAGTACTTCTTTTTGGCAAATAAACATGTACAGTTCGATTATCCGAACAAACCAGTTTTCCGAACACCCATGTCCCCCAACTACTTCGCATAATCGACGCTCTACTGTAATATATAAGACATGCTCGGACAACTGCTGTGGCTTCTTCTTTTTCTGGTAGCAGTATACATTCCTGTTATGGCAGATGTTTTCATAATATATTCTATTTCACGTTTCTTGATTTCAGTCTCCTCTATTTTCAGCTTTATTTTTCAGACAGTAACACATTTACTGTATTTTTTATTTGGCAAATCTATTTTGACAGTATTGTAGGGCATAATATCATGGTTTGAGGAAAATATGTTTCTCCAACTTTAATATAAAACTTCTAACCA
Organism: Schistocerca americana; assembly: GCF_021461395.2. Classification (NCBI taxonomy): domain Eukaryota; kingdom Metazoa; phylum Arthropoda; class Insecta; order Orthoptera; family Acrididae; genus Schistocerca; species Schistocerca americana. Next base: position 717,317,502 of record NC_060121.1, on the reverse strand, counting down.
ATACTTATGTGATCTATGTTGGAGTCTGTGTTAGCAATTTCCATATAGTTGAGAGGTAAACGATTAAAACTATACGCAAGCAGAAATTTGTTTATAATCCTTCCTTGATCGTGATGGTCTGGGAGGCTCACTCAAACACCTCTCAACTTTCGAGTCTTTTTATTGCAGGAATAGGTAAACCGCAGAAGACCGTTACATACGTACAACACAGCAGCTGTTCTATAAATTGTCTGATAGCTGACACCACATAGAAGTATTTGGCACAGAGTAGAGTGGAGTATATTATAAATATCGTTTTTTGGCATTTAATACACTTAGATAATTTCTCCAGGGACGAGTTCTCTACCCATTCTGCAGTTATCAATCGTAGCTTACAGTCTGATAACGTAATGTTCATGACTCAACGAAGATGTAAAAGTTTCCTGTAGGTGCATGTCAGGATATATAATAAAGCCGATAAGATGGTTGCCAATATCTTTGTTCATGCATGAAGCTGTGTTTTGACATACAAGTTTGTTATCTATCTTTATTTTGCAGTTGGAGATCATCTTCACTAAACAGTCTAGCTCAACAGACTCATCTTGTTTACAATCACGTTTTCGTTGGCTTGGTAGTCTTTTTGCACAGGAGTCATTGTTGGAGGTTAGAAAGTGGCATATCTCAAATTTCTTACAAATTCCAGCAAAAGCTAATGTTATATCAAGGTCCTTAAGTTAACAGTCACCTACATGAAGCTTCTGATATATCCTAGGCAGCTCTTCCGTTACCACAGCCAGAAAGTTCCACTTTGTATGGTACAGCCACAGGATTTTTATATTACCTCGAAATGATTTCCTTGCAATTTTTTCCAGTAGGCCACTTACTGGCAGATTATCACTCCAGTGTAGGAGAAATGGTAGCCTCTACTTGATGCCATATCTTGCAGAGATGAACTTGGAGGTTTTACTACGTAGGTAATTGTTAAATGCACCTCATGCTTGCTTCTTTACCCAAACAGACTGTCAATTTTCTGATTATTCTTTGCAGTCCTCCTGACCATAGATTTTAACCATCGTAGTGTTGTCACCGAATTATACTGCAGTAGGCCTCAGCACATTTAGGTTCTTCTTGCTAGGCAGCATGCAATTTTTCGTATAATTTATCTTACCACGGCACAAACAAGATGTCCAAATTCTCCAACAATAACCACAAACCAAAGTGTTTTCCTCTTGTTTCCTCTTCCACTGTAATAGCTACAGGGTGTTTAAACCTTTGGAAGAAGCCATGTTGACACTTCTTCTATACTCTAATGATCCAAGGTGGCAACAGTTTTTGCAGGCGAAGTAGAATTTTTGATGACCGAGTAGAATTTTTCTGACGGGGCAGAATTTTTACTGATGTAACTGCAAATCAGGTTTCATCTGACTCAGCATTTCACCCAGTCAGACCTTCAGAAAATGATGTAAAAATAATAACGCTTTTCAATAAGAATACTTATTTTCTTATTTACTACCCTGCCACAAATCCTAAAAGAATGTTTTTAGGGACTGAGGTCTAGCAAAGCAGCTGAAAGCTGGAGTAGTTGAAACTAGGTTGTCGACAGCATCACAACACTTGTTTCTTACCTAACTGAATAATTTTTCCCGTGATAATTTGCTGCTTTTGGTGATAACTGTTTAATCAAAATTCGTACATACGAGGGTGTTTTAGGTGCGCCAGTAATCTCATCAAAAGTTATTTATACAGTTTCTCTGTTTCCATTTCTGTAGTATCTTGAAAAATTCTCAAGTAATTTTGATTTTGTGGCGTGACATAACTTATTAATAATCACTTCAATGTTTCGCTATGTGAGTGACATACAAGAAAATAAAAAGACGTTCTGTATAAGAGTTAGTATGAGCTTGTTATTATAGTATGACACTCTTACCCAGCTACTAAGCACGTAAGGCACTGTGTACAAAAACTGATAATTGGTCGTTTGTTTTTATGTAGATGTTCTGTATTTTCAGACAGGTATATAGATGTTGGTTATTTTGAAAATAATTTTGTCAAATTCGGTTAGCGAGTGACTGCGGAATAATTCTCGTTGGATTGGTAAAATGCCACAAACTAGTAAGCTCTGTCGAGATAAAAGAGAATCTCTGGAACTGGGACACTCATTTGAGGAGCGTCAGGTCAACTCTGACAATTGTGAACTGCATTTGATATTAGATTGTGGCCCAAGGAAGACAACAAATCTTACTCGTAGTGTATGTGGAGAAACATCAGCACGTAACTACTGTGACAGAAATATGCAAGGATATCAACATAGCATATGCTCCATCACATTTTTTAAATGTTATTAGCAAAATTAGGCACCATCAACTAATTTCAATTAACAAAACTTGTTCCTTGTTTTTATAAATGAGGGAAATCTGCCGATGTCGTAAGCGTGTACACAAGCTTAGATTGTAATCTGTGGAACTTCCAATGCGAGCACCAACATAGAACTTGCCAGATTAGATTGTTAGGAGCATAAGCAGAACATATGCATTGTTCGCTTCATTATCAAACGTTTAACAGTAACACATGGTTGCTATGATGATACTTAGTATGGCTCAAATGGCTCTGAGCACTATGGGACTTAACATCTATGGTCATCAGTCCCCTAGAACTTAGAACTACTTAAACCTAACTAACCTGAGGACATCACACAACACCCAGTCATCACGAGGCAGAGAAAAGATACTTAGTACAACAGTCTACAAGTAGGTAGTTAAACGATAATTCTTAAGAAATTTCTCGATCTATTCGTTACAGAGAGGTCACGTAACACTCCTAGTTCATTGGCAGCATCTGCAGTACACCATGATCTTTGCTGACGGCATGATTGTGTGTCAGTTTTTCAGCTACAACTTCTCTTGGGTAAAGGAAATGAAGTAAGATGCTAAAACACAAATAAAATCAAACGCTTCAGTTTTTGGAAGCTGTAAAAAATAGGATGGGCATATCAAGTGCTAGTAAACTGTACAGAGTTCACAGAACCATTCTAATGCATAAAAATTCTGCAAAATATCTAGTTCAAACATAGAAGGGCCCTTTCTGTACGTTGGGTGAAGAATGTGAAGCTCTGTTGTTTAAGATAATCTTGAAAAATCGAAATAACGGGTTCTCTATTAGTAGAAAACAACTAATAGAAGATTTCACAAACCAGTTACGAAGATGAGACTCTGTGCTCCATTCAAAGATGAGAAACCTGCTAAGAACTTCTGCGCCCAAAGTAGTAGGAGTGGGGGCAGAAGAGAAATTTCGAATTTTCCACTTAGTGTTGCAAGAGACAAGGAAAGCAGGTCAATAGCAACCTCTGTGTATAATGCCAACAAGGACTGACTGCTGATATTACATGAAATTCGACCACAAAATAGAGTTTATTGCTACATAATATAAGCACTGCGTTTTCGAAGTGCCAGTATAGCAGAAAAGCAACATAGAGAGAGGAGAGTGCTGTCATTGTGCTGACCATGCAGAATGAAGTAACAAGGCGTAAGTCAGACATAAGGTCGATTATTCAGAGCAGAGACACTGCAGAATACATCCACCATTGCTTCTGATACATTAAGTTTCAGCTACAGCTAGAGCGCCTAGAAAAATCCTGGCATAGGAAAACACGTGAAACACTTCCTGTATAAGATTATTCCTATAGAGTGTCTTGATCTACTTGTACTTAGTTTGCCGTTCACGAACATAGTGATTGGACCGTGTCTGTTCATTTCCAGTGTCTCCAAACTTTGATGGCATAGGGAATCCTGCGGCCTGGACTTCATCACTGCCTGCTGTAGTGTTGCCTTTTTAATCAGGACTGAAGGGGAATCTTTAAGTGAGAGCGATGGCATAACGAGTGGGATCATGGAGCTGTCAACAACCTTCATCGTAGAGGGACTTGCCATAGCTGCCACCCACCTTCCATCCCTGTATACGTGCTCTTAAGCTGTGGGTTGTCCTCCTCTTAAAAGTTGCAGTGAGACGCAGCCCGCCGTCATGCACGCTGTCCAGAGACTATGGGGGCATAACAGGGCGCTGTCTAGGAAGGAAGTCAACGAGAGCACTCTGACAACCCACCACCCTGTTTCATTGTCAATGTGTTGTGGCGTCGCAGGGCGCTGAGTATGCGCCTCCAGTTCTGGTAGCCGACATGGAGCAGAGCTTATTGGTGTCAAAGCAACATGACGTGCTAACGTGCTTCTGCCCAGTGCACTTTGGCAGCTGCAAATAAAGACAACAGTGTTTCTTAATGATGTTTCACTAGCGCCATCAGCTGCCAAGTAGGCGTCTCCCACCGAGCTATAGCTCACCTATACCAAAGCTGAGACGATCCAGCCCGACCCCTGACATCGGCGACCCACCACCTTCGCCTAATGTACCAGCCTTTTCCCTCGGTGATTACATCTGGTGTCTGATATCAGCACTGATCCAGCAATACGATTTCAGCAGCAGTTGCAGGTCTGCAGTACCAGGTAATGAATTGCTCTCTTATTTTTGTTTTGGCCTTTTCTGTTTCTTTTGTTTATGGCCATAGTAGGGAGTTGCCACTGTCATATGAACTCAAAAGTGTCGTTTGTCAAGCAGCAGCAGGCTGCAGACCAGTCTCAGTTTCGCTGTAATTATAGGTAGCTTTACTTTCGACTGGTGAGATGACCATATTGTAATATGGCTGGACACGAGTTGCCGCGTATGCAGGAGGTTCAGCTGTATGTAGCACATGTACGCGTGGTGGTTATGAGGCGCTTCAAGGCGCTTCAGTGCTCTGCGCCCCTTTGGGCTATGATACAGTGCAATAGCTAGTATATTTTGTACCATAGCTGTGTACGTCATTATTATGTTGTTGGTTGGAGAATCGCAGGTTTTTTGACAGACGCCTGGTTGTATTTGTATGGATGCGATGAAGCAAGTGAACGCAGATGATGCTCTGAATATGTGCGTTAATTTGTACCCTTTGGAATGGACAATTTATTTCCTTGTGAGGAAGACATGTGATCCATTGTGAACAAGTGTGTAATAGTGCTAGCTATGCGTTGCCTAGTAAGGCAGAATTTTTATACAAGTATTGTATTTAGGTGCCTGCATCGTCGTTCTTTCTCTTGTTGTCTGGTTTCGAGTAATTGTTGAAGGGTCAACCATGGCTGCGTCAGAAACGCAGGAAGCGTTGCGAGCTCTGACAGTGCAAGCGAGACATGCGGATATGTTTAAGCAACTACAGAAGGGAAAGCAGACCAACTAGTTATAGTACGTAAGAAGAAATTTGAGAGGGCTGTTGAACGAAACTCGTCAGTGTCTTCTTTATCCTCTTGCAACCGCCACTGCCACTGAGCCAATTAAATCTGAAGACCCTGCAACGAGTAAGGAAAAATCAGGACGACTGGTTGGACGATTTGGTAAATGGTAACATTAGAATAGTAAAATACTGTTGACATTTTGTGTTGTAATGACACAGCTGAGAAAAGTAGTGTAGTTGTAACTCGCCCAGTATCTTCTGAAAACGCTGATTCTGAAGTAGCTGTACTGCCGAACACAGTAAGTGCAGGCTGTACGAAAGTGAATTAGTGAGTAAGAAGGAAAATGAGTGATGCTAACTTACGTGCAGCAGTATCTACGTCACTGAGCGAAAATGGTTCTTGTTTTGAGGTCATGGAGCCTGGGGCCAGATGTACGGGGAAGTACATGTGCAACTGATTATTGGGTCGTGCAATGCGGAAATGTTGACGGTAATTTTATGGCAGAGAATTATCGCACAATCAGCTTAATGTTTCGCACATCCAAGCTGTCGACAAGAACAGTATACAGAAGGACAGAAAAGAAAATTGTTAGATGACGATCAGTTTGGCTTTCAAAAAAGTAAAGGCACGAGAGAGGCAGTTGTGACGTTACGGAGGCAAGACTGAAGCAACACACGATTATAGGCTTTTTCGATCTGGAAAAAGCGTTCCACAATATAGCATGGAGCCAGATGTCCGAAATTCTGAGAAAAGCATAGGTGAGTTACAGGAAAAGACGGGTAACGTACAATATTTATAAGGACAAAGAGGGAACAATAAGACTCTAACTCCAAGGACGAAGTGCTCGGACTAAAAGAGTGTAAGATACGGATGTAACCTTTCACGCCTACTGTTCAACTTATACATCGAAGAAACAATGACTGAAATAAACGAAAGGCTCAAGAGTGAGAATAAAATTCAAGTTGAAAAAATATCAGTGTTAACATTCGCTGATGACGTTGCCATCCTCACTAACAGTGAAGAAGTATCACAGGTTGTGTGTAAAATGCAATGAGCTTTGTAATAAAAACAGAATATGGATTGATAGTATCTCGAAGAAAGACAAAAGTAATGAGAAGTAGCAGAGGTAAGAACAGCGAGACACTTAAGATGTAAATGAAGTGTCACGAAATAGACGAAGTTAAGGAGTACTCCTAACGTGTTGGCAAAGTAAAACATGATGGACGGAGAAAAGAGGACGTAACAAGCAAGAGAATTCGACTAGTATCAAACATAGGTCTCAGTTTGAGGAAGAAAGTTATTTGAAAGCACGTTTAGAGTACAGAATTGGATAGTAGTGAAACATGTACTGTAAGAAAATCGTAACAGAAGAGAATCGTAGCATTTGAGATGTGGTGCCACAGGAGACTGTTGAAATTTGGGTGGACTGATAAGGTAAGGAATGAGGAGGTTCTCCACAGAATAGACGACGAAAGAAATACATGTAAAACAATGACAGGAAGAAGAGACAAGTCGATACGACGTCGCTTAAGACATCAGGGAATAATTTCTGTATCTATAGTCCGTAGAAAAGGAGTAGGTCGCAAGGTAACAAGTCATTAACTTGTAAGTAGGCTCTTCAGGTTTTCTTATTTGTAACGCCACGTAGCGCTCTGCATGAAAATCACTGGCTGTGCTGTGTGCAGTCTGTGGCTAGTTTGCACTGTTGTCTGCCATTGTAGTGTTGGGAAGTTGGATGTTAACAGCGCGTAGCGTTGCGCAGTTGGAGGTGAGCCACCAGCAGTGGTGGATGTGGGGAGAGAAATGGAGGAGTTTTGAAATTTGTAAGACTGGATGTCATGAACTGCTATGTATACTATGATTTTTCAACACTATTAAGGTAAATACATTGTTTGTTCTCTATTAAAATCTTTCATTTGCTAACTATGCCTATCAGTAGTTAGTGCCATCAGTAGTTTCAATCTAGTATTTAGCTGGCAGTAGTGGCGCTCGCTGTGTTGCAGTAGTTCGAGTAACGAAGATCTTTGTGAGGTAAGTGATTTGTGAAAGGTATAGGTTAATGTTAGTCAGGGCCATTCTTTTGTAGGGATTATTGAAAGTCAGATTGCGTTGCGCTAAAAATATTGTGTGTCAGTTTAAGCACAGTCCTGTATAATTGTTCAAAGGGGACGTTTCATATGTCGACTCTTAGCGGAGGATACCTCACTGGAATCTTCTAATTTTTTCTTGTGGTTTGTGTAATTAGTGTAGCTTTAGTTTATTGCTAGCGCGTAACTGTAGAGAGAATCTCCTTTGTAGTCGCAGTCTTTCATTGTTGTACAGTAAAACAGTTGTGGCATGCATGTAAATTTGCACCAAGTATTTCGCAGCTGCGCTTGCAATTAACTAGATTTTTTTTTTCAGTGCTATGTTAATGTGTTCTCTTATTTTTGCTCTTCAAATTGTGTTTGTGTGTTATCGTGTGAAATATTGTGACAATAATGACGTGTGAGAAACGTAACACTAGGCTCCAAAGTAAACTGAGAAATAATAGTGACGACGAGCGTAGCTCATCAGCACCACTGTGTAATGAATTAACAGACATTCAAAGTAGTAATTTGGTAATTGTGCATGGGGAAATGGAGCGGGCGGCAAATAATGGTGTAGACAGTGAAACAATTAGTGAACACGGAAGCATTATCGATCGATCGGTCGGCAACAGCTCGCCTCAGGATTCCGAAATGACAGGACACAATATTGCAAATACTGTAGACTTAGGTTTTGGGTTCTCACAGTTTTCTCAAATGTGTGAAGACACATTTTCCGCTTGTCAAAATGTGAATGTTGCCGGTGCAAATTCACTGCCGAAAGCACCGTAGAACATGTTTCAGACACCACATTGTTATTACAGTTAATGCAACAAATGGGACAAAGGCTACAAAAGTTAGACACAATGGAACAAAATCTTCAAAAGTTAGACACAACGCTTGAACAAAATCAGAAACAAATGGGACAAAATCTTCAAACGTTAGACGTAATGCAACAAAATCTTCACACCACACTTGAACAAACACGTGAAGATTTAACTACTGAGTTACATAAAATCGAATCGAAATGTCAAAAAGTCTGTAACGACGTAAAAACACAAATTTGTGAGCATTTCCAACCTATTTTTTCGCGTCATGAAAATGCATTACAGAATCACGATGCAGCCATAAAGGAACTGCAAACTATTGTTCATGAAAATCACGACATCTTGCAAGCTAAAATCGACTCAGCTGCATCTACCGATTCGGTTATGCAGCTTGTAAAAACTCAGGAAAACTTAAAAGACACAGTAGATACGATTTCAACACAAATGGACACTCTGAAACTTGGTTCAGAAAAACACACAGAGGAAATAGTTTCACAAACGGATAAAGTAGCCGAACATTCGGATCAGTTCACTAACATATCTGAAAAGGTAGATGATGATCTGAATGACACAAGACCTGTCGCCATCACTGACACAGAAGAGTATGAACAAATTAGAAAATTCAAACAAAATCAAAATCAAATCAATACACAGTATAAAAGAGAAATCCGGGAAGTACAAGATCAGTTGGCACAAGTAATACAAGAATTACATATTGCAGAGGACACTCACGCTCCAGTACGGGAAGAGGGACATAGAAATACGGAACAACCACAACACAGGACACTTCGGAAATTATGAAAGAAATTGGCAAGGCGCATTGGATTTTAAGATGGAACCGCCGAAACGAAGTAACAATGAGCGATGTGCGACTCACCGACACCATGATTTTGACTATAAGATGTTCATTACTACACGTAAATTCAAAACATTTAAGAATTCTGACAACGACATTCATCCACAAGCATGGCTTCATCAATTCTCTCATTGTTTTCCTCCCAACTGGTCATTGGAGCTTAGGTTAGAATTTATGTGTGGCTATTTAGAGAATGAACCAGCTGTAAGAATGCGATTGGTCATTCACGATTGCCACAGTGAAGGAGAATTTTATCATGCCTTCCTCTCAGCATATTGGTCTCAAGCTACACAAGACCGAGTGAAACATAGCATCATAATGATGAAACATTTCGAACAATCTGAATTTTCCAGTCTTGTGAAATATATTGAAGACATGTTGCACAAGAATCAGTACCTGTCAAACCCATACAGCCCCTCAGAACTCATCCGCATTTGCTTAATCAAATTACCTAAACATTTACGACATATTATTTTGGCAGGACGTTGCAAAGACGACATTGAAGCTTTTCAGGGGCTCTTGACATTGACAATCGCGGAACGTGAAAACAGGAGCACAACAATTACAGGTCACATCCGTCACAATTCCGCGATGACAGAAATAATAACTGGACACGGCAAGGCTATTCTTACAACGTAAATCGTAACCAAAACAGACACCACACATATGACAACCACTGGCAGAGTAATAGGTACAGAGAAAGATCGCATTTCCGTAGTAATGAATATGACAGAGATTACCATAGAAACAGACAATATGGGAACAAAAACAATTATTATCAAGGGAGACAGATTAACTTCAGACGCAACAGTTCAGCGCACAGTTACGATTCAGGGAGAAATTCTCCACCACATGACCGACAAACAAGATACTATGTAAACTACCGACAAAACGACAGACCTCAATTCCATTAGAACTGGCGGGATTCAAACAGAGCAGGGCACTCACGACAAGGTGAATTTGTAGAAGTTAGGTCTCCTAATCCCAATAACGACGCACGCCAACAAAGAGACAGACAATGACTCGCATTGCAGGCAGCCACGTGCGCTGGCTGGCTCAGGAAAAAATTACATAGACGCTGACCTTGAGAAAAATTTTAGCATTCTTTACCGATGTACCATATACCACATGATAATTCCACTGAAGCTGAAACTCTGCGTACTAGGAAGAGCAAAGGTTTACACCACATTTCACATGTAAAACCGTTTATTGAAAGATAATCTGCTTTTGAACTTAGTCTTTGCGATAAAGTTTTTCACTTCACGCTACTAGTACAATTTGTCACACTTTGAAACTGTTATCATGCAATAATGTTTTAAAATAAACTATCCAGTCTAGATCCTAGGGAACATATTTAAACAGAAATTACGAATGCATTGTTATAGTGAACAGACGTCACAGTATTATTGTGTGTACATTCTTGCTTGTTAGTTGCACGATTACTTAACGACTATAAGGCTTACATACTTAGAACATATACTGGTACTGCTAATGAGATTTTCATGCAACATTTTGGTTTACTTGAAAAGACTCTCTTTATTTGAAGTACTTTCTGTGGGATTAAAGATGACTTAGCACTTGGTTTCTTTGACAGCTACACAATTATATCACGACGCTACTAATGAGTGACAATTTACAATGTTGCTTTTGCGGTGTTTCTGTTTTATATCTGCACAGTTTTTCTGAATTCTTCTAGAAAGTAAAACATGTTTTAGTAGTAACTTTTGTGGTATAGCTACAATGAGACAGCCTTAAGTAGCACAACAATACGTTACAGCACAGTACTTTCTTCATCACGGCAATAAGCGTAATAACTAAGATATCTATACGCAAAGCAATTCAATTCGTTTATTACGAGGTAAGTACATTGACTTCGGCAGAACTTTGCTTACAGAGGACGATAATTACGACACTTCCACAGAATTATCTTACGACAAGACGCACATTTAACGCTACAGGACACGTATTTGAGTGATTAATTTTGCACTTAAATCATCTATTTTTAAAGATATTTGAAGTGCAATGATACAAAGGTTTTCTGTGATACATTTCATTCCATTGCTGTAATCTGTAACACCTGAGGGTATAATTACATTAATCCTCAGGGGGGTACACGCTTACTTTGTGTACCATGTGTTTGGCAAGCACAAGGAGCCCTAGCTAATATGGTATTTGCTTATACAACTTTACACATCGGTACCATATTTCTCTAACACACAAATTACACAGCTATCTGGTCATTTAACTGAGAGATAAACATTTTTTTACTACATCAGTGACACATGTTTACGCAATTACACAGTTGGGTAACTTCACACTTATGAAATTGTATTTTGTCTGCACTTTGTGAACTGTTCGTATTTTTTCGGAACCATTGTGATACTATGAGAGCTTTGAATGATATATTTGGTAAGGGTGCATGATTTTAAAGTACGTTTGAGGTAGATGACAGTATTGAAATCAGCAGAGAAGTTTTTTTAGGTTTTGATATTATTGCAAAAAGCTACGACATTTTTGAGATTTGGTTGAGGTGCTATGATGTTATTGTAACGACGACAACGTGTATTATGCTGTTGAGGTATGTTTATAATCAATAAGCTGATGCTATATGAGGAATTTGATTATGCTACATATTTATTAAGATGAAATATTGAAGAAGTGTCGACGAATACGTATATGTGTAATAAGGTAAGGAATAATGAGTAGTGGTTAGGGACTCTGATTTGTGAAAGATAATGTTGGAAACCAAGAATCGTAATTTAAGAGTTATGAAATGTGTGTAAATGCGTGAATGTATCACAATGCTGGCGAAAAATTTTTGGACACTGTTATATTTATAGGATTTTGTTTCTACAGATTTGCAACGCAAATTCTCGAACTGTCAAATTTTTATATGAGACTGTCACAGTAGTGCAAACTGCTGTCGTAAATATTTCGATAAGAAAGGTAAGTGACCATGACGTAATGCATTGTGAGCGGCCAGGTGTGCCAGCCGCCTTGAGAAAAAGCCATTAGGTGGAGAATAAAGAGGCCATTATCCTCGCTATTGACATTTCTTTGTAGAAAGCATCGCAAATATGACACGCTCAAACTTGAATATATGATTACACTGTAGAGTTCTTAATTTATGATATTTACTGAAATGAAATGATGAGAAACATTTCACATCTATTGTCTTGCTAGTTGAAAGATTGTTTACTGCATTATGAGATGCCATATGGCTAGTGAATGACGTGTCATGCCTTGCTTTGCCTATTTTGTTTAATATCTAGTTCCTAGTAGCTCTGCAGCATTGGTTAAAATAAAATTTTATAGATGTACTAATATAAATATTTTATGCCTACAGATCCAGTAAAAAATAACTTTATGATGGATGTACTCCAAAAAAATGAGGGAGCACAAAAAGACATTTCCACTTCACAGGAATTGGATACATAATTTTTGTCAGTGACTTGGTAACTTGTCTCCTAGAGCAAGTTACAGTGATGCATCACTCTAGTGTTAAGATGTCACATAGGTATTAGACACAGCCATCTTTACTGTAATATTGTTTTTTTTTTGCTTGAGCTTTGTCATGTTTAGATATAAGTTATTACATTTGCTGCTGCTGTTTGCCAGGCATAGTGCTACCAAATTTCACTTTACAATTCTCTGTTAAGCCAGTTTTACTACGAATTTATTTTTCTTGTTTGCTGCGCATTGCCTTATATTAGTTGTAATATTGCATTTGCTTTGCTAATTTATGCTGCTTGCTTTGCCATTTATATTTTTTATCATTGTTGTTTGTGTTAATTGTTTTGTGCTGCTGCATTGCCTCGTTCCTTAGTTTAGCATCTGAGCTCAGTAGATTTAAGTTAGCTTAAGATGGGGTAGGCTATATGAGAGAACGAGTTGTGATGAATTGGAAGAAATGCATTGAGAAGCTATAAGAAAATGGTTTGGCCAAAAAAGTATTTTGAAAGAGGATATAAGCAAAAAAGTAAAGTTTAGGGATAACAGGTTTAGGTAGGATTTTCTTGGATATAAATGATGAGGTAAGATAATGGAAAATAAATAATGAGGTAAGAAATAGGTGAACATATAAATACAGAAAGCATGCTTGGATAGAATTTTTTTGGTGGAAACAAATGTTGAAATAAGAGGAAATATATATGGAATGAAGTTTTGGGGTGGACTGCAGTACCAAATGTCACACTGAAAACAAACCCTGTCCTGTATTTTTGTGTTATTACACTATGTGAATTTGTGTTTTTCCTGTCTGTATGTGTTTAGCAAATAAGATTTATGTTGTAGAATTTTTCTGATAATATGTTATTTACCTTGTAAAGATGCTTAGACATTATTTATACTGTTTTGTTTTAATGCTCATGTGTGAAATTAATGTTTCGAAAACTATTCTCATTATTTTATTTATTTACTTATTTCATAATTCTTGTAACACTGATGTATATGTTTATTTCTATTCTTTTGTAAAGTCTGTGTTACTACAAATATTATCTGTACTATTATGTTCTTTAATGATGTATTTTGTACCTTTGTAATTGTATTCTTATGTTGTAATTGTATAGACACCAGTTCTACAAATTAAGTTACATTTCACTGCACACGTTTCTGTTGGTCATAGTAATGCACAATATGTGAGAAGTAGGGACTGATACTGTTTGCACGTGTGTTAATAATTCAGCAAGGGACTGGATAACAGCATTGCTGGTTCTAAGGACAATTCCAAAAACTGTGTGAGTGCACAAGTGGTGGTTTATGGACTTGCTATATTGTCCACAAGACTCTTCGATGGTGATTGTGCACCTGCACAGTCGCAGCAGATGCATGCTGGCCATCTCTGCAAGGACTACACTGGGTCTACACCTTTGATGACTCACCAACACCACAGTCTCTACAAGGACTGCAGTGGGTCTGCACCTCTGGTGGCCCACTAATACCATAATCTATACCAGGACTACAGTGGGTCTGCTCTGTGATGACCTACCTACCAATATTCGTCAAAACTTCGACTGACTCCGCTGTGGGTTTGCTCTGTTGTGGCCCATTACCTGTCTGCATGTCGAGAGCCAGCACTGTCTTTCCGTTGGAAAGACAACACTACTTCTTCAAGACTGCATGGAAATCCACTACTTCCGTGTGCATTTTCTTTTACTGCTCAGACTTTGAGAAAAACACTGTAATTTTACTCTGATGAATGATCAGGACCGTCTTTATGGACTTTGAGAAAATTTTAGCTTTTGACCAACATTGTATCAATAAGTGTGTGCATTTGATTTCTTTGTTATTGTAATTATGAAAAATTTTATCAAATCATTATTGGCCGCTGCCCAAAACAATTTGTAAAATTTTTTGTGGGGAGCATGGGGGCTATGTAAGTAGGCTGCTTAGGTTTTCTTATTGGTAACGCTACGTAGCGCTCTGTATGAAAATCACTGGCTGTGCTGTGTGCAGTCTGTGGCTAATATGCATTGTTGTCTGCCATTGTAGTGTTGGGCAGTTGGATGTTAACAGCGCGTAGCGTTGCGCAGTTGGAGGTGAGCCGCCAGCAGTGGTGTATGTGGGGAGAGAAATGGCGGAGTTCTGAAATTTGTAAGACTGGATGTCATGAACTGCTATGTATACTATGATTTTTCAACACTATTAAGGTAAATACATTGTTTGTTCTCTATTAAAATCTTTCATTTGCTAACTATGCCTATCAGTAGTTAGTGCCTTCAGTAGTTTCAATCTATTATTTAGCTGGCAGTAGTGGCGCTCGCTGTGTTGCAGTAGTTCGAGTAACGAAGATTTTTGTGACGTAAGTGATTTGTGAAAGGTATAGGTTAATGTTAGTCAGGGCCATTCTTTTGTAGGGATTATTGAAAGTCAGATTGCATTGCGCTAAAAATATTGTGTGTCAGTTTAAGCACAGTACTGTATAATTGTTAAAAGGGGACGTTTCAAACTGAATGCGAAATGGCTTTATTGATCCAAAATGACGCGACCTGGCGTATGCCATCATCAGATAATCCTGGCACTTAAGGTAACCCTTGGACCTGATAGTTACATGACACTAACGTAACCAAATGTTGATTGTGTTGATATCATGAAGCATATTGGTTACTTGAACATAATGTAACTATTAAGTCCAATGCCAGAACTCTCTGATAATACTCCAAGAAGCGAAATTTTGTGTCACTAAAGCCATTTTGTATTCAGTTAATGACTTATTATCTTATGACCAACTCAGCTTACTACAGATTACATACACGGTTTATCATGATCGCTTTCCTCCTGCGTGACTTTAAGTCACGGCTTTGTAATAACAATGTAGGTATTAGAGGGAGCATTAGAGGGTAAAACCTATAGAAGGATACAGAGATTTGAATACAAGTAGCAAATGATTGAGGACGTAGGGTGCAGATGCTACTCTGAGATGAAATGGTTTTCACAGGGAATTCGTGGCGGGCCGCATCAAATCAGTCAGAAGAATAATGATTAAAAAAAAAGGGAAAAGTTATGGAGGATGTACAGGAAGCTGTTGATGTGTTATTCGTGCTGCTAAGACCGTCGATTATGAAGTAGTACGGATGCGTTTATTTCCAATAGACGTAGTCAATACTGGTGGCACCGCCATCTCCAAAGAGGGGAGGTACGAAGAGAAGGAGGAGGAACATTGTTTGTCCGGCCAATGATTGAGCCAACGAGCCTAAATCCTTTCAGAAACGTGTGCCTGAGGATCAGTGTGAATTTGACTATACTTGAAAATTTAAAAGTAATGAGGATAAGAAGGAATATCATGTAGCTGTTGTTAAACGCACAAACTCTGGGAGACATATTTTCTGGCAATGGAGACAGGTGCAAATGTTATCTCGTTGCACGGGTCTACTAGCGCGAATGTAGATCCACCTAAACTGTGTACGGCACCACTGAGCGTCAATAAATACGGTGAAGTACCGAGGAGCACATTAAAGTTGCTTGTGTAAAGCAAAGATACAAGAGAGGATCGTATTGCACGGCATAGTCAGTCTGTGTGTAAGTAAGTATGACAGGTAATTGGAGCAATCAGCCAGTATATTTTACGTTAGTGCACTGCGATAAATTTGTGGGTGTTCTTAGTTCCGAGAATGGGCATATGGGGAAAATGGGAGAGAAATTTTTGTTTCGAACACAAAGTTACAGATGATGCATCGAAACAGCTGGTTAAAAATCCACTTTGTAGACAAAGAAAGTTGCCGAAAACATTTCTATCGAATGATTTGCTGACGAGGAAAATTTTGTAATTTTCTTTTACTATTTCTGTACCTTATTATTTAATGGGGTAATATCTTTATGTGGAACCCACAGGAGTTGGTTGCATTACTAGTAGTTATTAACAATTAATTAACTAATAACAACAGTAATTCGTTACAAATTAAATGAGGTATAATTGAGATCGCAAACTTGAAAATGTATGGTGTATGTTACGCCAAAATGTTATGCTAGTTTTAAGTAATGGGTTAGAAATCATAAACAATAGCTAATCACTGGGAATTCCAACGTTAGTCAGGTAATGGAGACCCTCAGGGAAACAACGGGCAGGGAGGGACCGAATGCCAGTGTGCACTTTGTATGTTTGGTGGGGGATCTCCTCCAAAACGTGGAGGATGCCCTGCAGGAGGATAACAAGCGCTCTAGGTACAACTGTTTGCAAATAGTGGTATAGGTCGACACGAGTGACGCCTGCCGTTTGGGTTCTGAGGCAGGATAGATCTAAACCAGAGGCTCAGACGATTCTGCGACGGTATTGGATGCAAATTTCTCGACATCTACTATTGTGCGGAGAATTGTAAGGTTTCCCCTAATACATCAGGCGTGAATTACACACAGAAAGTTGCTACTATGGTAGCAGAGTAAATGTGGCGTGCACATGAGGATTTTTAAGTTAGAGGAATTCCTCCTCCCCTTTCCCTTTGGGATCAGAGACAAATCACATGCCAGAACAAAAGATACGTCAGCTACAATATTCTCTGAAAATGCCCGTCCTCGCAGATCGGATGTACAAAAGATTAATATGACATTTTTAAACTGCAGAAGTATCCTGGTAAAGGTCCCAACATCACTACCGCTTATTAAAGATTATAATGCCCAGATAGTATTAGGAGCAGAAAGTTGGTTGAAACCGAAAGTGAACAGCAATGACATCCTAAGTGCAGATTCGAATATTTGTCGTGAGGATAGGTTAGTCGCCAACAGCAGCAGTGCATTTATTGCAGTAAAGAATTCTGTAGTATCTAGCAAGATTATTATAGATTTCGAATGTGAATTAATCTGGGTGAAGATACGCGTCAAATGTCAGTCGGAAATGGTAAACGAGTGCCTTGACAGGCCGCCTTGGCATGAAGCAGTAGTGGTAGAGGGCTTCAGAAAGAACTTTGCAGAATGCCGTGAATGTTCCATTATCATGCTGCTGTAGTAAGGTGTGACTACAGCTTGCCAGGCATAGACTTGGAGAATCATGCTATCAAGACCAGTGTGAGAGACGGGAATTCGTGTGGCATCATTCTGGACGTCTTGTCCGAAAATTACTTCAGTCAATTATTTATAGAACTATCTGGAGAAGGTAACGTCCTAGACCTCCTAACAACAAACAGACCCTAATTTATCGAAGCAGTTAATATAGAGGACGATATCAGTGATTGTGAGGCTGTGATAGCAACTTGATTACGGGTTTTACAAGAATTGTTTAGGAATGTAGGAAAATATTTTTGCTTAGCAAGAGTCGCAGGATACAAATTGCAGATTACCTGCGTAATGAAGGTCAAACATTCAGTCTTGAGGACGAAGATGTGGAGCACGAATGGAAAAAATTCAAAAACATCGTTCACTGTGATTTAGATAAGTACGTTCGAGCAAGGTGTAAAGGGATGGGAAAGAGACACCGTTATGTAACAGCAGTGTTAGAAAACTGATACGTAAAGAAAGAGAGCTTCATCATAGATTCAAGGGAAATCCAAACCTAGCACACAAACAAAAGCTGAACAAAGAGAAAGTGAGTGTATGGAAAGCAGTGAGAGAAGTGTTCAATGACTTTGAAAGTAAAATTTTGTCAGCCGATTTGACTAAGTACTGTAAGAGGTTTCGGCCTTACGTAAAACGGGTAAGCTGTTCGAAGTCATCTGTTCAGTCACTCAGTAACCATACAGGCATCGAAACAGAAGATAACAGACAGACATGACCGAAATCCTGAATTCGGTCTCCCGAAATGGTTTCACAGCGGAAGATCGTCACACAGCCTCTCGTTTCGGTCTTCGTACGAAGGTGGTAATGGCAGATATTGAGATAACCGAACCCGGCTTTGAAAAGCAACTACAATCTTTTAGCAGTGGAGAGGCGTCATGCCCGTGTGAGAAACCTATACGATTCCACAAAATTACGCGAAAGAACTTGCTCTCATTCTACCAGTAGTTTGTCATAATTCCCCGGAAATAGCGAATGGTACACAGCGACTCGAAAAAAGTGCGGTTCATTCTCGTTTCCGAGAAAGATTGTAGGAAAATGGCACATAGGTCTGTAACTTTCACGTAAATCTGTTGTAGCATTATCGAACATGTTTTATGCTAAAAAATTATGACGTTTCTGGAGAACGAATATCCCCTCTATAAAAATAATAATGAACATGGATTCCACAAACAGAGATCTTACGAAACTCAGCTCTCCCTGTTCCTCCACGAGATACACAGCGCTGTTATCACCAGCACGTAGGTTGATGCCGTGTTCCTTGACTTCAGGAAGGCGTTTGATGCCGTCATGCACCGCGGTTTAATGAAAACAAAAATCGAGGTTGCTAAGTATCGAGCAGGTTTACGACTAGATTCAAGACATCCTCTGAACGGAACGAA
Organism: Schistocerca americana; assembly: GCF_021461395.2. Lineage (NCBI taxonomy): Eukaryota > Metazoa > Arthropoda > Insecta > Orthoptera > Acrididae > Schistocerca > Schistocerca americana. The sequence continues at coordinate 717,298,659 of NC_060121.1, read as the reverse complement.
GTCGACAGATGTAGTTTTCGGAGTACCCCAAGGAAGTGTGACAGGATCGTTACTGTTCACAGTCAGTACAAATGATCAAGCAGAAAGGGTTGGTCTGATGCAGTTCTCTCTAAGAAAGTAGCAACCCCAGAAGACAATATCGATTTGCAGAAAGATGTATAGAAGATTGTGGCTCTGTTAGTTGTTCCTGAACGTAAATAAATGTTACATTTTGCGCGTACCTAGGGAAAGAACTCCGTTGCTACATAACTACACTATCGATGAAAAAGTCCTGGAAACAATATCTATCGTCAAACATCCAAGAGGAATTATCCAGAGCATCCTTAAGTGGAATTACTACATAAATCAAATAGTAGGCAAAGCAGACGCCAGACAGCTTCATAAGCAGAATCTTAAGAAAATATAACACATTTACGAAGGAGGAGTCTGACAATGCACTTGTTCGACCGATACTTCGGGGAACCTTACCAGCTAGGAGTGATAGAAAATAGAGAGAAAGTCAAACAAAGAACGAATCGTTTCATCACGGGGTCGTTAAGTCGTCGCGACAGTGTTACAGAGAAGGTCTACAAACTCCGGCGCAGACGTTACACGAGAAGCGTTATGCATCATACAGAGGTTTACTGTCGAAGTTTCGAGAGAGTACGTTCCGGAAAAAGCCGGAGAACGTATTATTTCCTCCCCATACATCTCACAATATGTCCACGAGGAGAAAATTCGAGAAATTTTAGTTAAATACAGAGACTTACCTCTAACCATTCAGTCGTTATTCGCTAGTTGATATGGGGGATCAGGTAGTTGTACCATAAGTACCCTCTGCCACACAGCTCCAGTTACCTTGCGGAGTTTTGATGTAGGCTCTGTGAACTAAACTATGAGGAGTGATATTGTCAAATACAGATTAAGAGGAAGAACTTTGGGTCCGAGCTCAGATGAAACAAAGAAGGATAAGTAAAATGTACAATGTAAACTTTTGCGTAATTATTTGTTAGGACTGTTCTAGAAACTCTTCAAGTCAAATCCAAAATGTATTTGTTAAAGGAAATCTGACTGAAGCGCCTGACGTAATAGGCTTGGTAGTGGAGTAGAATTCTAGAATTATCCCCTTGGTAACGCTAATGGCGACCAAAGAAGTTCCTTAAGCTACAGCCGAGGGGAATGCCCACAAAAGAATGACGGCTAATGTCACCTCTAGGCGAGCAAAACAGTTCATCATGCTACAGCGGAGTGGAATGCTAACAAAAGAATGACTGCTAATGTCACATACAATACGATCGCAGTGCTATATTGCACTTCAGACACCCAGCTCTAACGGTATTTAGCAATTAACTCTGTCGTGTCGCCACTAACTGATGCCCCATCTCCCGTTCCACTCGGAATGGCGCGTGGGAGGAGGATGCCGTCATTGCGCTGACCACGCAGAGTGAAGTAACAAAGCTTTAGTCGGGTGTAAGAATGATTATTCAGAGCACTAATGCCGCAGAATACGTCCATCACTGCTTCTATAAGTCGAAATTAAGACACCGTTCAGGTACCGGGTGATCAAAAAGTCAGTAGAATTTTGAAAACTGAATAAATCACGGAATAATGTAGACAGAGAGGTACAAATTGACACACATGCTTGGAATGACATGGGGTTTTATTAGAACCAAAAAAATACAAACGTTCAAAAAATGTCCGACAGATAGCGCTTCATCTGATCAGAATAGCAGCAATTAGCATAACAAAGTAAGACAAAGCAAAGATGATGTTCTTTACAGGAAGTGCTCAATATGTCCACCATCATTCCTCAACAATAGCTGTAGTCGATGAATAATGTTGTGAACAGCACTGTAAAGCATGTCCGCAGTTATGGTGAGGCATTGGCGTCGGATGTTGTCTTTCAGCATCCCTAGAGATGTCAGTCGATCACGATACACTTGCGACTTCAGGTAACCCCAAAGCCAATAATCGCACGGACTGAGGTCTGGGGACCTGGGACGCCAAGCATGACGAATGTGGCGGCTGAGCACACGATCTTCACCAAACGACGCGTGCAAGAGATCTTTCACGCGTCTAGCAATATGGGGTGGAGCGCCATCCTGTATAAACATCGTACGTTCCAGCAAGTGTTTATCAGCCAGGCTGGGGATGATGTGACTCTGTAACATATCGGCGTACCTCTCACCCGTCACGGTAGCAGTTACAAAACCTGAATCACGCATTTCCCCCAAGAAAAAAGGCCCGATAACGGTAGACGTGGTAAATCGAATCCAGACCGTGACTGTCTCGTCGTACAATGGAGTTTCAACGACAGTTCTAGGATTTTCGGTAGCCCAAATTCTGCAGATGTGGGCGTTGACAGACCCTCGGAGGGTGAAATGAGCTTTCTCGGTCCACAACACGCTACTCAACCAATCGTCATCTTCCGCCATCTTTTGGAACGCCCACACCGCAAATGCCGTCCGCCTCACTAAATCGCCAGGAAACAGTTCATGATGCCGATGGATTTTGTACGGATAGCATAGGAGGATACGCCTCAGTGCCAACCAAACAGTAGTGTATGGAATGCCGGTGCGACGTGCAACTGCACAAGTGCTGACTTCTCCATTTCTTCCTGAATTGTCTCAGCAGCATTACGTCTTGTGCTCGGTCGGCCACTAAGGGTCTATCGTCTAAACAACCCGTGGCTTCGAACTTCGAAATCATTCTCTCCACAGCTGCATTTGTCAACGGACCTTTACCCATTCGAATCCCCTTCCCATGGCGATACGATAGTAACGCTGAACTAGCACATTCCCTATTCTGATAATACAGCTTCACTAAAAGCGCCTTTTCAGGTAACGTCAACATGCTGCAACTGCTGGCGCATCTGATTCTCTCTCTCATTACAGCTCCTTTTATACAAGATTGTCATGCGCAGTCACTGACGTTTTGCTGTCCAGCGCCATCTGTCGGACATTTTGTGAACTTTGATTTTTTTTTTTTTTTTGTTCTAATAAAACCCCATGTCATTCCAAGCATGTGTGTCAATTTTTACCTCTCTATCTACATTATTCCGTGGTTTATTAAGTTTTCAAATTTATACTGACTTTTTGATCGCCCACTACATCCGAAGGGTCCAGAAAGCTGACTGGTGAAGAAAAGCAGGTTGAGTGAAGTCATCATCGGCCCTCAATAGCAATTCATACGGAACATTTCCTGTTTAAATATTACAGCGTCTTGCTCTCGTAGTAACACTTTCCATGCCGTCAGGTGAGTCTGTGTGCTACGAAGAAGCTGAGACCTATATCGGCGGTAGCGTAGCTACTGGCAAATCTAACCTAGCTTGTCAGATCTCAGCAGAGGAGCCAAAGTCTACCCCACAACGATACATCTCATGTCCGACATATCGTCTTTCCTACCTCCTCCTCAATTACAATTCCTTTTCCTCCGCTGGCCGGGGTGGCCGGGCGGTTCTAGGCGCTAGAGTCTGGAACCGCGCGACCGCTACGATCGCAGGTTCGAATCCTGCCTCGGGCATGGATGTGTGTGATGTCCTTAGGTTAGTTAGGTTTAAGTAGTTCTAAGTTCTAGGTGACTGATGATCTCAGAAGTTAAGTGCCGTAGTGCTCAGAGCCATTTGAACCTTTTACTCCTAATTACCTTATTCGCCACTACCTTGTGGTTAGTCTCAGGAGGGATGAAGACTGAGGGAGAAAACTCTGAAAAAGAATCTTCAGTGGGGCCCCAAAGGCGGCTGGAAGGCATGCTACGTGCCTTCCAGGGAGTTCCTGTAACCGAATTGATATATTTGCTTGGCTTTCCTCTAGACACTTTCATTTAGGTCGAGAGGGAGACACTGATGATTGGGCGACTCAAGTGTCTTTATCGTTATCGCTCAGGTAAATAGCATCCTGCAAAGGACATTTCAGAGACGTCAAAGGACAACAGCACAACACGGGAAGAGATATTTACAAGTAATAGGTTTTGTCTGACAGGCGTAAGACTGGAGCGCCAGGGACCACTTCCGACAGTGGGAGAGATCATTGCATCTCACTGGACAGTTAGCGCCCGCCTCAAGCTGTGCAGCCTCCAGCCAATAAAATGCTGGACTGCTGTCCAGCCAATACTCGCCTGCTTCTTACAGTGTGTGGAGCTTACAGGTAATCTTCGACAAACGAGTTGGTATAGTACACATACTAAAAACAGGACGGAAACGATAAAGAAAACTCCACTTCGTATTGCCACCTGAAATATTAGAAACCTGTGACAGACGCAAATGACGATACCGAAGAGGTATATTTCATTCGTAAGTGTGCTGTAACTGACAGAGAGCTTCATCGCTTGAATTTGGATATTGTGGGACTGCAGGAGACGCGGCTTCCCGAAACAGGCTCTGTCACAGAGTCAAACTACCTACACATTCTTCAGGCAGCGTGTAACCTCCCCCTCACTTATCGACCTTAATGACAGTGAAAAATGAAACCGCGTGTACCTAATGGGAATTTTGGAAAAGCAATCGTCACCGAAGTTAACTTGTCGGTAAAGAGGGAGGAAAGGGTTACATCTAAATGAAAGGAAAAATGCAAGTGAAACTGGTGGAAATTAATTTTGAAATAGGGATAAAGTTAATAAAGAAAGTAAATGTGCGGCCGTTACGTTAACAATCAACTAGCGGTAATTAGATATTTGAGATTTGGGGGAAATTACGGTCGCCAGTCCTATGGACAATTACTATAATAACTGAAAAAGAAAGGTTATTACACATATAATTAGCACTAGAAGCGTGGCAACTGAAGGTTGACACGTGTAGTGTGATAACTGAAAGTTTGTCAGAAGTAATAAATTTCGCTACACTTAATTTAGCAAAAGAATTAATGAAACCGGAAAATCGAAAGTTAATTTAGTGACTGAAGTTAATAGTGAGCTTTCTTTTTGAAGCACATCGAAATACAGTTAGTCTTGGACTACCTCAACAATCATTTCTAAAGCTACTTGAATCTACACAATTTAGAAAGAAGAGATTTAACTTAGAACTTGAATTAAATGATTATGAACAATTAACAATAGTAAAATTTAGTACGTACCAAGCTGAGCTGCAGTCACAGGTAAGCTAAAATACGGTAACAAAACTCGCACTCTTAATTTGTGCTTGTGTAATCTAACCATTGTAGCCAGCTATGAATACTTAAATTGAACTTTGAAATTAAAGCAGTGAAATGGAATTATGCTGGCATTTGCATTTCAACGACACTCGGGTTCATTTCGGAAAAGGAAGGGACCCTGCTTGGCAATGCAATTGGGACAATGAGCAACAAAGGTTCATGCTAAGTTGCTGTAATTTTGCGAGGCAAATGGAACAATTTGAAAAGCTGGGGTTTGCCATACAGTTCTGAAACTTTACGTGCTTTTAGTCTTCCTTGTTGGTTGATTGAAGGTTTGAAGCCGTCGATCGAGGAGGTGGCGACAGTCACTCATTGTCGGCCGTCGCTGTTGCAGAAGCTGGATGTTTGCGCGCCTTCTTCTCGACACGGTCACCAGGCGAAACGGGCTCTTGATGTGCGCCAGCTAATGCTTCCCGTCCGCGACACCATGTCAGAAACTGTCATCGCGAGTCGAGCGTAATTACATGCTGCCAAACCCCGAAAGCGCGGCAACTCGCGGGAGCGTCACACAACACACCTGCTCCACTCGCTACTCCAGCCAGACTCCTCCTGCCCTGCCCGCGCTCCACGCGGCAGAGTTCACACTACCAAAGATCCTACACACTTTGAGTCTTCACACGACCTATCGATGTAATCGTTCGATAGCAGTTTTCCCTAGGCAAGACCCAGCGTAAAAATACAAATAATATTTATGAAACAAACCAATCATACATCGACATAAATGCATAAATGTATATATACACAAATAGTAAAACAATTACAATATGTAAAGACACAGAAATGTCATATATTCAGGTAACAAAAATAAGGTAAACAAATTATAGTACAATAGATGGAAACAGGAGGATATGCATTTCCGGCGTTACACGTGCCCCACATTGTCTGAGGATGTTCGTGTAACGTAAACAGACTCAGAAAATGTCCAAAAAAAAAAAGAAACAGCGGAAATGCATATGCTCAAAACATCAACAAAATTTAGCATTCGCCTAATTAACCATAAACTAATTTTATGACGATAATAATCTTATTCCACTCTGTCATCTTGATCAAAATAAAACAGGTTGACAACATATTAAAATTCATAGAAAACATAGAAAATGGTTTAGCGATTCTAAAAATCTAAATTCCTAGTAGTATCAAGAAATGGAATACTATTTGCAAAATTAATCAGATTACATGGTCATAGAAAACAGGTATATCAAAATACGCAAATTAATAATTAATTACATAGAATACGTACTTTATATAAACTTTTCATAATTAATATTCTCGTCATGAGTGTGCACTTAACGCTAAACAAGAGAATAATATACAGCAGATCGACAAAAACGTAAATATTGACAACAGAATTCTTTCATATCAGCTGTCCGGGAAGAAAAACAACTCCGCCTTCCGTACTCGCAAGTACAAAGAATGTCGACAGCGGCACAAGAGCCGACAGCGGCACAAGAGCCGACAGCGGTTCCGCCCCGCCAGTATTGTTGCGCCCGCCTGTGCGGCACGCTTGATCTCTCTCGCCCTTGTAACGGCATTTCCAGAACGTCCGTTTCACTGAATTCTTTCGGTAAAACTCACTCCCGAGCAATCTCAAGGAGTCCATAAACACTATCACAGTGGATAACTCAACACTGTCCATCATCACACGCACGTACTAGCCTGAAACTTAAAACAGCGTCTAAGTACATCGGCAGTGACTAGTAAATCACATATTTATGGAATCTTACAGCTATTTACAAAATCATATTTACATTCCTTAATCTACTGTGACTCAGCTTAAAACTGAAAATAGCAACTTGGATTTTTCAGTTGATTAGATCATGATTAAATTGGTTAAAATTAAATTGATTAATCAAAATTAATTACTTATTAATTACAACTTCTTTAATGACCTTGGTCAGTCAAAAGCATGGCAATCTAGCAAATAGTTAAATCTTACACTCTATTTTACATACTGTACAAATTACCCATTCTGTGGTATTAATCAATCCTAGGTTGGTACAATTTCAAGTCCACAATGTTCCGTATACCTAATAGTTTTCCAGAGCTTGGATACTCTAAGCAATAAGCATTTGTGTGAGGTATACCGATGACTTTATATGGTCCATTATAAACAAACTTAAATTTCGAGATTTCATTGTCTATCTCGCTCGATTTCTCATGAGCTTTTACAAGTACCAAGTCTCCGATCGCAAACTTAGCAAAACGCGCTTTAGCGTCATGACGACGTATGCGAGCATCAGCTTTTAGCTTCATTACTTCTCGCAAACGATCTTTTTTCACACCAATACTAATGTCAATCCGTGGAGGGAATTTGATTACCTCTTCCAATTCACTTTCTACACTTTTGTTAATGCCGAGATTCCTCACGTTACGGCAGTTCAAATTCATACCTACATCAATACCATCCGGCCAGTTAACAATGTGTATGGACTGGTATTGCCTATACACACCGTCTCCTGCCTCGTCAAAGCTAACTACTATTGTTTTAAGTTGTGACGTACATGTCAAAGTTTTGCTTTCGCAATTAATCACTGCACGGTACTTTAATAGCCAATCTAACCCGACAATTACTTCCGCAGTTAAGTCTGGCACGACGACAAACTCTTGTTCAAATCGTGCCCCACATATCTCGAATTTGACAAAAATCTGTTTTGTGACTGGTTTACTGGCATTCCCAGTAGCACCGATAATTTTCACTCCTGTTACTGGCATAACTACGATACCAGGTCTGTCTTTCAGTAACTCAAATATTTTCCCAGACACAGCACTCAATTCTGCACCAGTGTCAATCAACACGTTTAGTTGTAGGTCGTGCATATTAACAGACACTACTACCTGTCTACACTTGTCCTCGACTGTTTCTTTATTTTCCCACAATAAATCCTCGTCTATATCCAGGTCATTCCAGAAAAAACCATCCGACTTCGATCCTAAATCCGGCTTATCTGGCGGCTTTTTCAGCCTCTGTTCACATACAGTTTTAATTTCAACACGTCTGTCCTGAGGCTTAGTCTGTAGCGTCGCCTCCAATACCGAAACCTTTTCCTGTAACTCGTCAACCAGTGAGTGTTACTTTGCTATCAATTCACTCATTGTCACCTTCGTTGATTCCTCTTTAGTCAGATTGATCTCATCTGCCAATCTACCTGGAGAAATGTGCCCAGTAGTATCTGCAATTACTTCCTCTAGATCTGCCCAACACACACTGTTATCGTCTGTCCGTATAATGTCAGTTCTAACCTCATACACGCTGTAATCTATGTGCTTTTCTACCAATCGCGTCCGGCTATCACTAAAATTCTCGTACTCTTTCTCCTTAATACTTTCGCAATGTTTAAACTGGAGGTTTGCGTCGGATGGGTCGGCTACTTCTACCACTATAACTTTCGGTAAAGTCTGCCGGTTAGGGCCAGAACTTTCCGTTACTACTTCAACATTCAACTCCTGCGGGACGAAACACGACGCATCTTGCTCGTGCTCCCCATTAACATCAACTATTTCTGGTAAAGTCTGCCGGTTAGGGCCAGAACTTTCCATCACTTCACAAATACTATCTTCCTGTGGGACGAGACGCGGCAAATTCTGCCCGCGCTCTCCATAAATCCTTCTCCCGTACAGGCCCCTGTAATCTCTTAGTTCGTCGTACAAGCGACCGAACTGCCTTAACCAGACCTCATCCCTCTCTGCATCCCCTCGCTCAATGACGGACGTGTTATCCGACATCTGATCTTCTCTCAACAATTGCGAATCATTCTTAAACTCAATCTCCAGTTCCGCTGTGGGTATTACAGCTGGCACCTTATAATCGATTTCCGGAACACTACTTAAATTGTTTTCACTGACAGTGAATGTACCTTCTACTGCCGTGTATACAGTTGATCTACTACTTGTGGGCGCACTCCTTTATCTTAACACTGGCACACTCTCCCGCCGTTGATTATTCCATACGGAATTTTCATAACGACGACACCTCGGTTTTCTACTGTTATTGGGCCGCCAAAATTTCTCCACGCCCGGTCGGCCCCTCACCGGCGCGGCTAATGGTTTCCCTGTCTCGTCCCAGCAGATACGCTCCCCGGATGCTGCCGAGGCGGCTGATCACACCCTCTGGCGTTATTACTATTCTGCGAAGCCCGTATCATGCTAGTGTGATACTGGTTTTCGTCATTCCTGTTATTATTTGCATTGTACCGGTTGTTATTACGATCCGAACCGTTATTGTTATTGCTGCCATGGTTGCGGTATGCATTATTCCCATGGTTATCGTTGTTGTGGTTGCCGTGGTACCCGTTGTTGTTACCACGGCCTCTACCACTGTCGCGATTATTGCGCCAATTGTCCTCGTCCTCCACTCTTTCCAGGAAATCATTTATTGTTCTGTAATTGCTCCCTACGTAGCGTTTTGTATCATCTGGAAGCTTCATGTAGAGTTCCCAGACTATTTCGGATTCCGTGCGGTGATCACGCAAATATTCCAACTTGCGGATCCAGCTCTCACAAAATTCCTTCATTGAGCCGTGCGAATTCGCATCGAAATTCCTCGATACGACAAATTCGCGCCAGACACTTTGCTGTTTTTGCTCTGACCAGTATTCAGCCAGAAACAAATTTTTAAATTCGTCAAAAGTCAGGTTCGTAATGTTGAGGTTCAAGCCTCAACGCTTGGCATCACCAGCCAACACATCAATAATCGCATTAATTTTTCTCTCATCAGTCCATGATCTGGGTAAAACTCTTTCACAATTCTTAATGAAATCCGTCGCGTGTATACCGCCTTTTTTCAAGGGGTCGAACCGCTCCTCTTTCGTCAACAATTCCGAACTATGTGCATAGATTGGCACATAGCTCTGTTTTTCGTCAAGTTTCTTTTCTAATTCCGACACTCTCGTAATTACTTGGCAAGTGGTTGTCGCAAGCGTTTCTACTTCCCTTTTTTTCTCTTCCCAGGTATTAGCCTGCTTCGTCACTTTGGTATCTACTTCGGATACTAAAGCCTTTAAAGTTTCCAACTTCTTTTGATCCTCTTTTTTCACTAATTGAATTTGTTCCGTCACCTTATTCTCGATGATCGGAGCAACTGATTCTCCTACACTTTTCTCGATTCTGCTAATTTCGGAATAAAAACGAGTATTTATGCTCGCAATTTCCGCCTGAACGCCTATCATTTCCTGTTTAAGATTACCGATTTCGCTATTAATCACAAGAATATCTTCTTTTATTTTATCAACTTTTGTGTTAACAACTCCAACATTGTTGATAACAACGTTAATAGCTTTATCTGATTGTCTAGCATCCGTTCAAATTTTTCAGACTGAGCTTCTTGCTTGGCCGATTGACTCTTGATTTCGTTAATCAAAACATTCAATAAATCAGTTAAATTCCCGGAAACTACCGGTTTTACTTCCGTAGCGGCTTCCTTTTTAATTGTCCCCCCCGTATTCGTCATCAAGGGATTCGCATTTGATTTTCACTTCCGACTCCGAAACATTTCCTAAAGTGTGGAATACCATTTCTGCTCTTTGTTGCGTTTCGGCGGTCGCGTCTTTCATGCTAGCCGCCTGTCCCTGAACAATGGGTACCGCGGTGCGCGTTCCCCACTGTTCGACCGATTGTTCCTTATCCAAGCCTACCAAATTTTGGTAATTGTTGCCTTAACTCATTTTAATAATTTTCAATATAAATGCCAAATCTCAAATCTAATTAGGATTCCTCACACTAATATTCTCGCTGACGTATCGACCATTTCGTAACCAGTACTTTGTTACGAGATTTGTACAATGCAAAATTCGTGTCCAGAACAACCTCAAATTTGAAGATTGTCCTGTCACTAGGTCGCCACGTGTAACCTCCCCCACATTTATCGACCTTAATGACAGTGAAAAATGAAACCGCGTGTACCTAATGGGAATTTTGGAAAAGCAATCGTCACCGAAGTTAACCTGTCGGTAAAGAGGGAGGAAAGGGTTACATCTAAATGAAAGGAAAAATGCAAGTGAAACTGGTGGAAATTAATTTTGAAATAGGGATAAAGTTAATAAAGAAAGTAAATGTGCGGCCGTTACGTTAACAATCAACTAGCGGTAATTAGATATTTGAGATTTGGGGGAAATTACGGTCGCCAGTCCTATGGACAATTACTATAATAACTGAAAAAGAAAGGTTATTACACATATAATTAGCACTAGAAGCGTGGCAACTGAAGGTTGACACGTGTAGTGTGATAACTGAAAGTTTGTCAGAAGTAATAAATTTCGCTACACTTAATTTAGCAAAAGAATTAATGAAACCGGAAAATCGAAAGTTAATTTAGTGACTGAAGTTAATAGTGAGCTTTCTTTTTGAAGCACATCGAAATACAGTTAGTCTTGGACTACCTCAACAATCATTTCTAAAGCTACTTGAATCTACACAATTTAGAAAGAAGAGATTTAACTTAGAACTTGAATTAAATGATTATGAACAATTAACAATAGTAAAATTTAGTACGTACCAAGCTGAGCTGCAGTCACAGGTAAGCTAAAATACGGTAACAAAACTCGCACTCTTAATTTGTGCTTGTGTAATCTAACCATTGTAGCCAGCTATGAATACTTAAATTGAACTTTGAAATTAAAGCAGTGAAATGGAATTATGCTGGCATTTGCATTTCAACGACACTCGGGTTCATTTCGGAAAAGGAAGGGACCCTGCTTGGCAATGCAATTGGGACAATGAGCAACAAAGGTTCATGCTAAGTTGCTGTAATTTTGCGAGGCAAATGGAACAATTTGAAAAGCTGGGGTTTGCCATACAGTTCTGAAACTTTACGTGCTTTTAGTCTTCCTTGTTGGTTGATTGAAGGTTTGAAGCCGTCGATCGAGGAGGTGGCGACAGTCACTCATTGTCGGCCGTCGCTGTTGCAGAAGCTGGATGTTTGCGCGCCTTCTTCTCGACACGGTCACCAGGCGAAACGGGCTCTTGATGTGCGCCAGCTAATGCTTCCCGTCCGCGACACCATGTCAGAAACTGTCATCGCGAGTCGAGCGTAATTACATGCTGCCAAACCCCGAAAGCGCGGCAACTCGCGGGAGCGTCACACAACACACCTGCTCCACTCGCTACTCCAGCCAGACTCCTCCTGCCCTGCCCGCGCTCCACGCGGCAGAGTTCACACTACCAAAGATCCTACACACTTTGAGTCTTCACACGACCTATCGATGTAATCGTTCGATAGCAGTTTTCCCTAGGCAAGACCCAGCGTAAAAATACAAATAATATTTACGAAACAAACCAATTATATATCGACATAAATGCATAAATATATATATACAAATAGTAAAACAATTACAATATGTAAAGACACAGAAATGTCATATATTCAGGTAACAAAAATTAGGAAAACAAATTATAGTACAATAGATGGAAATAGGAGGATATGTATTTCCGGCGTTGCAAGGGGAGGTATCAAGACGAACCGAGACTACATCGTAGGATCTGCAGTTAAAAATACCCTCCTGAATGCCACCATCTTGTGGTACAGCACGGATTATTACTTTACAAATGTGTTCTTCATGTGGTATTATCAACATCTTAATTGAGTATGCTCCCACTGTATCATCCAGCAAGGAAAACATCGGTCTGCTTTCTGGTTTACTCGGCGACAGAATAGCCAAACTACCTGGCTCCGAGTCTAGGGGAGTGCTCGAGTTGGTTCAGATAACGACATACTGCTTGGGCCATTATAGAGTGGGAAAAATGAATGGAAATGGCTAGAGACCGGTGGAAGTCAGCTGCTTTTACGGACTACGCATTACAAACACATACGTTCAACTTAAGGATCGACACAAAGTGCCCTGGAGTCACCCCCGCTCTCATCACTGAATCAGCTTGATTTTGTCACAACTAGGCGTACAGATCTCAAAAATGTGCTACTGACACGAAGCTACCATAGTGCTGATTTCAGGACTGACAAGGCTTTGGTTTCGTGCACAGTGAGGTACACCTCTAAGAAATATCACAACGCCAAACAAAGAGGTCATCCTATCAACACATAGTATGTTCATGACTCATAACAAAAACAGGAATTTTCCAGTAATTTTGAAAGGTCTTTGCCAGGAAACGTAGAAATAGAAAAGAATACTGATAAAAAATGAGCACAATATTCAGGCGTCATTTACAACTCAGCGGAACTGATGTATTGAATAAAAGAATATAGAAACAAGGACAGGTAACAGCACAATCTCCAAGAGATGGAGCCAGCCACTGAGGTCAAACGGAAAGCTTTGCTTGCTTACGAAAGAAACCAGGTGGAAGACGTCGGAATGACTTGCAGAAAGCAAATAACAGGGCACACTCTCCAGGAGAAGTGCGTATAACTACTGCTGAATTTATGTGCAGGTATACAGAAAGCGGCCGATTACTGGGACCTGACGTAATATATGATGGTATTAAGAAAGGAATTGGCCCACCTGTCGTAAAAACAGTTACTCTGAAATCCAATACAGATGAAGCCATTACTGACGAAGGAAAGCAAATGGAACTTTCCACAACCAGCTGGAGGAAGTTTACGTCCCACTGAGTACGCTAAATTCGAAAATTGCTATTTTGTATAAACAGAAAGCGGACAGAAGTGACTCCAACAATTACCGAGGCATTTCACCGCTAAGCGTAACCAGGAAGGCGTCTGCAAGTGCCATCCTAATGCGATTACAAATCCTAGCTTCCAGAATCTACCCAGAATCTTATGTGGCTTCAGACCTAACCGATCAACTCCGGATATGATCTTCTTCCTAGAAGTGCCGTGAGCAGCAGAGGGTACTTTTTATTGCTCCTATTGATTTAGTGAAAGCGTTTGACTTAATGAGCAGGAATGGGCTTTTAAAGTTGCTGCAGAAGATCGTTGGCCAGCTAAATTACTACAAATAATTGCCTCTTTCCATGAGAAAACCCAGGCAACGATCTGCTTCAACGATGAAACATCGGAAGCATTCCATTTCAATTGCGGTGTAAAGCGGAGTTATTTGATAGTTCCTCCTCTATTTGGGACCTTCTTTGCCATTATTCTGATACTTGATAGACTGTGAAGATGGACTGCATTTATGTAATAGGTCTATGGAAATGTTTTAAACATTGCCCGCCTCAAGGCCGACATAAAAGTAAATACAGTTGTTACTTGTGAATTGTTATATGCAGACGATGCAGCTCTGGAAGCAAAAACACAGAAGATAGGCTGCAGTATCTAATTAAAAAATGATCATATGCATGTAAAAATTAGGTCTTACCATCAGCGTCAAAAATACTAAGATCATGGCGCAGGGCATCTCAACCTTCCATCCATCAGCAATGAGGACATTTCTCTCTAGGTAGTTGATGACTTTCTTTACTTGGGATCTACAATGTGTGTCAACTTAGCTGTGGGCACTGAGATTACTAACAGAATCGCAAAACCATCATCTACCATAGCTAAATTCAGAAACAGAGTATGGAACAATGGACTGGTCACAATAAAAACTAAATTACCAAGTACATAACGCTTGTGTTTTCAGCTCTGCTAAGCTTGAATCCTGACTGAACAACTTCCATCTCTGCTGTCTCCGGAGGATCCTTCAGATTTCATGAAGAGATAGAGTGGCCAACACAGAAGTCTTATAGCTCGCAAGCACAACCATCTTTCATACACTCCTGAACCACCAACGGTTAAGGTGTCTGGATAAAGTCAGGTGCATGAATCCCGAGCGAATACCGCGAAAACCTACTGTATGGAGAACTTCAGGAGTGTGTGAGGCCAGTGGGAAGACTGTACCTTCGCTTCAAGGATGTCTGCAAGAGAGACTTAACCAATGTCAGTTTTACTCCAAGTCGCTGGGGAAGTACTGTTGATGACTGTGTCAGTTGGTGACTGTTGGGTTGAAGTTTGCAGAGGACGAACGCAAAGAAGAACAAATCAGGAGTAGGACAAGACATAAAGAAAGAGCAGCTCCTCTTCGAAGTCCTTCACGTTTCATGTGCTCAAACTGCAGTAGGGGCTGCCACTCTTGAGCGGGACTTTTCAGCCACAGCAGATGTGGCAGACTCTGAACCAAGTATGCTGCACAATTGCCCTGGATGGGCGGATGCCACAACCGGTGGCTTGATCTATTTATACTCAGTTTGCAGATGCGCTGGTCCACCGTCTATTCGTCTCGAGCGCCTTCAAATTCTGATGGGACAGTGAATCCTTCCAGGAGGGCTTACACTGCAGGCTGCAGTGCTCATATTCGAGTCAAGACTGGTGGGAGTCTACGGGCCAGACCTACCATCAGGCGTTCTAGATGCACAAATACTGTGGCCACGGAGCAGTCATCTCAGAGGGGCATGTCGTAGCCACCGCCGGCCTTCCGTCCTTGTAGGCATACCCCAACACTGCGTGCGTTCCTCCTGTCGATGGCTACAGAGTGATCCAGCCTGGCGTTGCACGCTCCATGCAGAGTCACTGGGTGGTGATGGGGATGCAGTTTAAAGTGACAACGAGAGTGCTCTGGTAACCCACTGTTCCAAATGAGTAATACCTGGGGCAACGAGGACAACACCGAAAGATCTGCGGCGAACGCGCCGTAGCGACGCAATATTGAGTACACGCCTCCAAAACTGCAGCGGCCGAGACGGTGTGAACCACGCAAGTGTCAACGGATTACAGCAAGGGGTAGCGCCCATCGCCCCGCCGCTGCAACTGGCGGCCGTGAATGACGGAAACACAGTATTTTGAACAACAAATGCTTGCTTGTTAACGATATTTCATTAGCGCCTTCCAGCCCGAACAGTTCATATCCACAGACCTACGGCTCACCCTTGCCCAAGTGGTGATTCTCCTGCCTAATCCCGACATCGACGACCTCACACCGTCACTCAACATACTGTCTGGTTTCTAGGTGGTTATATTCAACATAATAGCCCTAATTGAGGCTATATAGTGGAGTGCATATTGCATCCAGCATCTAACACGCATTCCATTATATAAAGCAATTAAATCAATACCAGAGCAATTTGGCGACCACCGCTGTGTCATGAGTGAAGAGTATCATGCTGCCCTTTTATCCATGACACACAACTCCCCCGTCCTTTATTCGTACAATAACTGTTAAATATCTCTGTGTAACATTTCAATCCTGCCTACATTTGTGTGCTCATTCTGTCGCCTACTGTGAATGCAATGGTTACTTTCTGGGGAAGGGTGTTTTTTTCAAACTAGTGCTGATGATTTAGTCTTAGGTAACCTTTTCAAATTTGTAATGGTCTGGACATACGAGGCTCTCTCAAATGTGATTCCCCGCGTCATCCAATGATTTCAAACACCTCGTGGTGAGAACTTCTAAAACTCTAGGCAGAAAGTCCTACCTTAGATGAGAGTTTTAAGTGAAGCTGGAAATCGCCAATGTAATTATCTACTTTCTGCTCCAGATGCTGAGTGTCTGGATGGGTTAAATTGTAGCGGTTTAGACATTTGGAGATTTGAGTTCGGAAGTTAGCTAACTTACCTTGAGTGGGAGTAGAAGTGTTGTGCCCTCGAGAACGGTCGTGGAGTTTTCATAGAGTAATTTAGAAGTTGGAAGAAGCTGATCTTCGTGAAGAAGTAAGTTATTTCTTACTCTACGCTAACTATCTAGGTACCTGGCGTTGTATCTCTAGCGAAATTCGCCCAGTAGTCGTATTTTCACTCAGATAAATTTTTATTACGTTGTATCTCTTAAACTACGCGTCCTAGAATGATACACTTTCTTCATACGTCCAATAGTATATGCGGCTGTCTGAGAAATGTATTGTATCTAAGTTTTTTCAAAACACTTTGTTTAAAGTAATATGTAAGAAAACAGTTTTTGATGTTGCCGAGCAGCATTCACACAACATTTTTAAAGGAACATACTGCCGTTTGACTGTTTCATTGTTTATTTAAGTACAACCAAGGTTTCGACATTTTATGCCATTTTCAAGTATTGTCAACCTCAAAGTTGGCCATAAATTAAGAAAAATATTGAAACTTCCTGGCAAATTGAAACTGTGTGCCGGACCGAGACTCGAACTCGGAACCTTTGCCTTTCGCGGGCAAGTGCTCTACCAACTGAGCTACCCAAGCACGACTCACGCCCCGTCCTCACAGCTTTACTTCTGCCAGTACCTCGTCTCCTACCTTCCAAACTTAACAGAACCTCTCCTGCGAACCTGTAGAGTGAAAATTTCATTCTATGTACATCCCCCAGGCTGTGGCTAAGCCATGTCTCCGCAATATCCTTTCTTTCAGGAGTGCTAGTTCTGCACGGCTTCTCAGGAGAGCTTCTGTTAAGTCTGGAAGGTAGGAGACGAGGTACTGGCAGAAGTAAAGCTGTGAGGACGGGGCGTGGGTTGTGCTTGGGTTGCTCAGTTGGCAGGCTGCCTTCGGCAGTGACACAGTGCGGACCGTGTTGCCTGCAGACCGCGCTGTGGTGCGCGCGCCTGTTTGTTTACGCCGGAGCAGCTTCGCGTGTGCGGTGTTGTGAGTCTCGAACGAGATGGCACACTCGTACAGAAAAACGACTTAGAAGTTCAGTTTTGCGAACGACTACACACGACCAAAGGCACACGAGATTGAACGTTTCTTAAGAGAAGAGGTAAAAATCGATCCACAGGAAATCGTGGGAATCAATTTATCGGTCGTTTCTAGCGTCGTCTATGTCAAGCTTGTTGACGAGGCTGCTTGCGAAAGACTTCTACAACGATCACCGAACGGGTATCGTTTCGGTCATGCCGACGGGAATGTTGATGCAGTTCCAGTCGATCACGCGGGAATGGGGATCTGCACTATACGAGTCTTCGAACTTCCGTTTGAGGTCCCGTCTGAACTTGTTACCGACGCCTTTCGACCATACGGTACAGTTCTATCCCATGTGGCCGAAAAATGGACGAGTTGTACCACGTACCCCGTTTTAAATGGGGTGAGACAAATACGGACAGAACTGCGAAAGCATGTCCCCTCTTATTTGTACATAGGAGGTTGTCAAGCGATTATAACCTGTGATGGGCAACCTCGCACTTGCTCGGGGTGCGGGAAAGAAGGTCACGTCCACTCGGAATGCCTCCAGCGACGTTGAGTGCAAACTCCACGGGATGACGTTCAGGCGCCACAACAGATGACTGTCTTACCATTGACCTTTGTAGAAGCCCTGGGAGGTGATGTGAGGGAGATTTCCGACGGGCACCAGCAGCTGCCCCCTATAGAGAACATGGACACCAACGGACTGGAACTCTGACCACTGGTTCCACCACAGCAGACACAGGACACCACACAAGAGATGCAGCTGACGGCCGCTCCAGGCACATCTGTGGTGGCTGCCAGTCCTTCCACCGAGAGCGTGATAGGCCAGGACCAAGACGGCGGATACGCAACCCAAACAGCCGATGCGGAAGCAAGGCAACGGAAACAGCGTTCGCCGAAGAGAAGAAAGAAGCGTCGACTGACTTCTGCTGACGATAGCCATAGTCCCGAGGGGACAGTGGACGACAACGACAGTACCGACTTGAGACTAGTGGATTCAACAGATACCGAGATGACGATGCAAGAATTACACAGCGACGATAACTTGAACTCTCCTTCTGGTGACCGGAAGGCAGTAGTGGAGATGACAACTGTCCAACATCAGAGCGGTGACGACGTTGCCTCCCATCCTTCGACCAGTTCCGGAAATATGCTGGGGGACTGGGCGCAAAAAATGCACCAACAGGAACAGAATGAAAATACGAACGCGACGATTGAGGATAGTCCTGGCCAGAGGCCGGGAGGGGTCGGGAAATGGTGAACAACTTAGCGTCGTGAGGAGCGCCGGAAGTGCAGATAGACGCTTAATGACACCGCCCTACAACTGATGAACACACGTCAGGCGTACTGCATTGCCACGATAAAGATTAATGGCATTCGGACACCGCTTAAAATTCAAATGCTGAAAGATATGTTATGCGCTGCGGACGCGGATATTGTACTCCTACAAGAAGTGCGTTTCACATTGCCGCCAGAGTTCTACGGCTACGAGGCACATTATCCAGTGCACGATGAAAGTGGATGCGGTGTGGCGATTCTCACCAGGAAAGGAATAGGACTGGAGGACGTCGTGTCTCTCCCTTCGCCACGTGGCATAGCGATCACTGTCGACGGCGTTCGTGTCATCAATTTATACGCGCCATCTGGCTCCACAAAACGAAGAGAAAGGGCGACCTTTTACACCGAAGAGATAGCACCGTTGTTCGCTGGACGCTATGATAATTATATAGTGAGCGGCGACTTTAATTGTGTCGTCGACAAAACGGACCAAGTACCTCATAATGTGCCATGCATGGAACTGCGTGCGTTGATTACCGAAATGGCGCTTCTGGATACCTGGGAACTGCAGCATGGCGACAGACCGGGTTATACGTTTGTAACGGGACACTCGGCGAGTAGACTTGATAGAGTGTATGTGACACGAGCTCTATGGACGGCGATACTGGATGGCGAAATCTGGCCAGCGGCTTTTACGGATCATATGGCGTACGTCTGTACGATTTCACTTCGTCAGAAGATATGGCGGAGTAAGGGTCACTGGAAAATGAATTGTGCACTTTTACGTGACACTGAATGTCGCCGGACGATAGAGGCGGTCTGGGAGACCTGCGTTTGCCGCCAACGAGCATACACCTCGGTTCTCCAGTGGTGGGTTAAATGCCCAAAACCAACGTTACGGAGAACGTTGATACGATACGGGCAGGACAAATCGCAGTGGAACCGCACGACGGCTGATTTTTATTTTACAGCCCTGAGGGAGCTGATGATCCAACAACTATCGCCGGAAAGGTACACGGCCATGCGCAGGATAAAAGCCAAGTTATTACAGCTAACGAGACTAAGAATGGAAGGTATAATGGTCCGGGCGAGATTGTCGGACACAGTTGCTGCCGAAACCCCCTCCATGCACCACGTAGTACGTGAACGCCAACGACGACGCAGGACATTGATCAGGGAACTAATCTCTGAAACTGGCCAGCAAGTTGTGCACCAGCGTGATATTGCGCATGTGTTTACTGACTATCTCCGCCAGTTATATGGACCTGTACAAGTGAACCACGAGACACTAATGTCATCTCGGAAATGCCAGATAGAGGACCACCACTGGATGCAGAGACTTTCATCACAGCGATAACAGAGGACGAGCTGACGGATGCAATTGTCAGGGGGGCTCCGAACAAGTCCCCAGGATAGGACGGCTTCCCAATTAAGTTTTACCGTGCCTTTGCATACCTCATGGGACGGACCTGGATTCAGAAGTACAAAGAACTCCTGTTACCGCAGACTAAGATACCTGCCGAACTGACGGAGGGTATCATCATCCCAATATCCAAACCACGCGGTGGCAGAAGGCCAGGAGATTATAGACCACTCATTCTCTTGAACTGCGACTATAAGATTTTCGCGCGCATCCTTGGGGCTCGCCTGCGGTCTTCAATTTCTGATAGACTCCTCATAGATCAAACTTGCCTCGGCGGTAAGAGTAACGTACATAAGGCGCTTGGTGACTACCGAGATATCATCGCATTAGCAGCGGCATGCCGAGTGCGTGGGGCACTCGTCGCTATTGACTTCGATCATGCGTTCGACAGAGTGGATCATACCTTTTGCATGCGGTGATGGGCAGATTGGGAATCCCACAGGCCTTCATTCTAGTGATCATGCGACTGTTACAAGGCGTGCGATCAAAGGTCTCGGTGAATGGGCGGAGCACTGACTACATTGTTATTTCAAGGTCAGCTCGTCAAGGTTGCCCCCTTTCGATATTTTTGTATGCAATGGCTTTGGAACCCTGTGTATATGGTCTCCGAAGACGGTTGGAGGGAGTGCCGTTGCCACAACTGACCTTTCATTGCCGCGCTTATGCTGACGATGTGATGCTGGTGGCACGGACAGGCGAAGAAGTACGTACGGCGTTGGCATGGATACAGCTATACGGGATGGCGGCAGGAAGCGTGCTTAATCTACACAAATCACGCCGCATGAATGTCGGTCGAGGATTGCAACCGGGGGAGGAAGGCCCGCTCATGTTGGTTAAGACCATAAAATGCCTAAGTATTACGTTCCACACGGATGTGCAGCGGACAGCAGCGGATAACTACCGACGCATATTGAAGCTGATGCGGACAATGGTGCTGTTACAGAAATTAAGAGCGTTGGATATGATTCAGAGGGTGACCTATGTTAACGTATACCTAGCACCGAGACTCACTCACGTAGCGCATGTCCTGCCTTTAACGCGCACAATGGCATCACGGACACAAGCAACTTTCGGAACCTACGTGAGTATGTGACACCTGTTTAAGATCCAATACACAACGCTTACGCTACCACCTGGAGAGGGTGGACTTGGTCTAGTGAACGTATATGAAAAGGCACGGGCATTAGTCGTCAGTACGATTTTCCGACAGTGGCGCGGTCAATTTCGCAATATTTCGGGTGCGTTGGCCGATGTATTAGCGCCCACTTCAATGATGCCCCTAGTCAATGTGGGCCATATTTTACCGAAGCTTTTTTTTTTTTTGACCGTAGCTATGTCAGAGATTCTTTCCCAACAACACGACTACCGACGACGCGAGATGTATACCAACTCTTACTGCGCCGGTGTCCCAGGAATACCTTGGAAATGAAGTACCCAGATAGGAACTGGCGACAGGTATGGCGCGTTATACGGAACGTTTACCTCCCAACGTCGGTACGCTCAACATGGTATGTGGTGGTAAATAGGAAGTTCGCAACGAATCAACGGCGGCACGCGATTCATTTGGCAGACACTCCACTATGTTTAGGCTGCGCAACAGTGGACACTGATGAACATCGGCTCCAGTGTGGCACTTGGCACAACAGATATTGACGTTCCTGTTACGCTCCGCCCCTCACACAATTTCATCAGACACACTTTTTTTCCCCCAAGAATCTTATTTTCCGGTCCAAAAAACCAATGCAGTGACATGGGTACGGGGAATGGTGGTGGGCTACGTGTATAACGAATCGGAAAAGGACAAAATTGATTTTTGGCATTTTCCCCTGGATGGACACATGAAGCTGCAACAGCATAAGAAGTATGGGCAAGACTTCGCTAATTACTTGCGACTTACATTTACCGACCCGCCGGCCAGATGGGGTGTGACGGGTGAGAGATGAGATAGACGAAGAGCCGAGATAGACATCGATCACACTTACGGACCCTTAGTTAATTTCGAGAAGACTACCTGGTCTTACACCAACATCTGGAGAACGATTCGATAGATAGCTCTCTTGCTCTATCGAACATCGGGTCGTGAGCAGTTGTCGCCCCCGACACGAATTTCATTTCATTGCTACAGGAGCATGTTTCTTTAGCATTTGTACTATCCGCAATGTCTTCATGTCTTTCATTTGGGCATTTTCAGTTTTATTCATTTCCTTGCTTAATTAATTTTCTAATTAGGCAGTATTTGTCAACATATGGACATTGCAGCCTCTATTTATGCGGTAGTACAGGAAAATGTATGTCAGCAAAGATGGTAAGCCTGACATTGAAAAAAAAAAGAAATAAATAAAAAATAAAAAAACAATAAAAAAGTTGGTAGAGCACGAACAAAATTTTAAAAAAAGGTGGTAGAGCACTTTCCCGCGAAAGGCAAAGGTCCCCAGTTCGAGTCTCGGTCCGGCACACAGTTTTAATGTGCCAGGAAGTTTCATATCAGCGCATACTCCGCTGCAGGGTGAAAATCTCATTCAAGAAAAATATTGTCCCCCCACGAAATGCCAGATGTAAAATAACCTTCTTGTAGCAGATCAGTAAATGATCGTGAGAGCACGTCATATTTAGTAAAAACAGGATTACTTTGGTGAATAAGAGATGAACACATATCCTTATAACGTAATTGCAGTTAAATCAAAGCGACTGGCGAATACAGTTAGTGGTAAGGGAGCAGTAAATTAAACGAATGTAATATTGGAATGATTTTGTGGTTTTCAAATTTAACCTCTTCAGAAGCATAATAAGTACACTATATGAATTTTATGTAGCTTCAATGGTTTCATAAATTTTGTTCACGTGCTTGTATCGCTCTAGATTCTTACTTCTGCTATATACCTGCAAGATTTCCGCATGTGTTTTATCAGTATCTAGACGTCTGTTCCTTTCTAGCTCATATAAAGATTGAAGATGCATAGATAGTGATCAAATTTTTTTCTATCAACAACTTGCATATTCTATTTTGGCCTACTTCTCGTGGCCAACTATAATCGTATTGTATTCTATGGAACTGGGGGCCTAGAAAGGATGGAGATGCTTCGTCCCCGCCTTAGCCCGCAGTGGTTCACAACACCCACAACAGTGTTATGCAGTCCGCTCTCCCCACCACTGCTCCACACCGAACCTAGGGTTATTGTGCGGTTCGGCCCCCAGTGGACCCCCGAAGGAACGTGTCACACTAGACGAGTGTAACCCCAATGTTTGCAATGTTGGCGTGGTAGAGTGGTGTACGCTTACATGCAGACAGTGTTTGCGTAGCAGTCGCCGACATGGTGTAAATGAGGCGGAATAAGAGGAACCAGCCCGCATTCGCCGAGGCAGATGGAAAACTGCCTTAAAAGCTACCCACAGAGTGGCCGGCACACTGGACCTCGACACTAATCCTCCGGGCGGATTCATGCTGGGGACTGGCATGCCTTCCCGACCGGAAAGCAGTGCGTTGGACCGCATGGGTAACCCGGCGGGTCGGCCAACTATTATACTTTGCGAGGTGTTGTTTCCCTGTTCTAGTACTAATTTCTCCTTCTTTTTAGTTGTCATTGAGTTTTTACTGAAATTAGTGAAGTCACAAAGGCACCCATGGACACTACATTACGTACTGGAATTGAGAAAGAAAGGACTTAGAAGCAAAAATGTTAATTGTGAACAACGCAGATCACTCGAAATTAAATTAACCGTAAATGTAAAAGAGCCGTGGAATAACAGGTGGAAGATGGGTAGTGCGGGACAAAAATTTAAATATGGTTACACATATGGCGTACACAGACTGAAAACGATCTTTTCATGGAGGAAACGGAAGGAAAAACATTTTCTCAATAAACCTTTCATTATTTAAATTTTCTCATGTGGTGTCGAATTAGGTGAGGACAACAATCGTATTCTACGTTCATCAATTAGTTTTTCTGCGTCAGTGACATTTCACTAACATTTATCACCTCCCAAATTTTCTTGTTAGTAAACATTAGTATAAAGTGGCTGAAGCAGTAAAAATTAATTTATAAAGCATATTATGTCTATTTGCGATGCGGGCTAATGCATATACTTTCCTTGTAATATCAAATTAATCATAGGATCGGCTTACATAGGATCGGCTATCACAGGTGGAATTCATTTTGAGGATTCCCTTTAGTAATGAAATGAATCAACAAATAAACCTAAATCTGGGTGCCTCTACGATTACTCGATCTGTATCCCGCTGGAAGAAGAATCCAGCGTCCCAATCACAAAGCCACCTCGCTCATTAAAGACATCAGGATCTAAACAACAAGAGTACAGTGCAAACTGTTAACGAAATTTGGAACATAGGGGATAGGCTGATATGTGAGTGGCTAGAAGACTTTAAACAGGTAAAATCCAGTATGTCGTTTTGAATGGTAAGCGTTCACCACAGCTAAAGATACTATATCGTCAGGAGTGTTCCGCCGGCCGAAGTGGCCGCGCGGTTCTGGCGCTGCAGTCTGATACCGCGAGACCGCTACGGTCGCAGGTTCGAATCCTGCCTCGGGCATGGATGTGTGTGATGTCCTTAGGTTAGTTAGGTTTAACTAGTTCTAAGTTCTAGGGGACTAATGACCTCAGCAGTTGAGTCCCATAGTGCTCAGAGCCATTTGAACCAGGAGTGTTCCATGGAAGCGTGATACGACGGCTCTTGTTCTATGTCTCAGGGACAGGGTGAGCAGCAGTCTGTGACCGTTTGCTGATGACGCTATAGTGTACGGGAAAGTGTCTCCGTAAGAGTGACTATAGGATTAAACAAGATTACTTGGATGGAATTTATATTTTGTGTTGTGAATGGCAGCTTGTCTAAGAGTAGAAAAGTGTAGGTTAATGCAGTTGAGTAGTGAAAACAATAGTGTAATCTTACAGTGCAGTATTACTGTTGTGCTGCTTAATACTGACACATCGTTTAAATATCTAGGCGTAACGTTGCAAAAATAACATGAAAAGGAAGGAGCATGCAAGGTAAGTTGTAGGGAAGGTGATTGGTCGACTTCAGTTGGTAGCATTGCAACTAAGTTGCCTTACTGGTAAAAAAATCTCTCTTTTCGTTTTTCATTCTCATTCCAGAATTACGTTTAATACTCGTAATATTCGTTTATAATATTGACATAACTCATAATTAAGCCTGTAGATAAAAGAAAGTCTAAATGCAGAATATTTTTTTAGTCTACTTTGCTTCTTTTCATTTTATTATGTTGTATGGTATTATATTTTGAGGTAAGTCCCCATTCTGAAAGAATATTTAAGGCTCAGCAACAGGCAGCTCGGCCAGTAAGTGGTGTAAGTTCCTCTCGACCCCTGTTCACCAGTCTGGGTGTTTTGACATTGCCCTCTCAACATATATATTCATTACTGCCGTTTCTTGTTGAAAATGTCAGCGTATTTTCCAAGAATTAGCAGCTTCACTCAGTTAATACTCGGCGCAAATCCACTCTGCGTTTGGATCGCACTCCCTTAACTCCTGTGCAGAAAGATCTGCAGTATACTGCTGCAACCATTTACTATAGGCTACCACAAGAAGTCAAAAACCTTAGCAGTAATCCACGCACTTTCAAATCGAAACTGAAGAGTTTCCTCATAGGTCACTGCTATTCTGTTGAGAGATTCCCTGAAAACTTAGCCAGGTTCTTATGTTATATTGTTGATTGCGTTTAATTAAACTTATGGCTTGACTTTTTTTGGTTCAAAAACATTTTATATTATATTTTATTACTCTTCTTATGTTATAATTTCAAGTACTGACACTATCCATGATCTCGGAGATTTGCTCCTCAATTTCTTCCTAAGAAACTATACGTGTAAATAAATAAAATAAATAATTAGTAACTATTTCTACATGATTAAGTTTCCCGTGATGTCCCTAAATTGCTGCAGGCAAATGCCGGGATGATTCTTCTGGTATGGCGCTGCCTATTTCCTTCCCCATTCTTCCATAATCCGAGCTTGTGCTCAGTCTCTAATGACCTCGTTGTCGACGGAATGTTAAACACTAATCTCCTTCTCCTCCTCCTCCTCCTCCTCCTCCCGTTGTTGCTTGCCTGGTTAATAATATTTTTGAATTCTACGTAATTGTCGATTTAATCAGAGTTCTCACCTTAGACGTAGAATTAGTCCTTCTGCAACAAAGATACTGGCTGACACGCGATAGTCTCGATATGACGCACATGTGGCGAAACAAATCAAAAAATTAAATTTATCGATCTTTTGAAAAGAGAAAAAATTATGGATTTGGAACTTTAGAAATGTTGAAAGGCTTTTTTACGGACTGTATTGACCGCCTTGTATGCGGACAAATTCAGTGCTGCGTGAAATTTGCCTGTAACATAATTTACAATTCTGGTTAATAATATTTTTGAATTCTACGTAATTGTCGATTTAATCAGAGTTTTCACCTTAGACGTAGATTTAGTCCTTCTGCAACAATACTAATTCACTAGTCGCCATCGATGTTCTTCGCTTTGTTGACCGTGTGTATCTACCTAAGTCGGTATCGGTTTACTTCACGAAGATGGTGGAAACAAAAGTTATTTGTTGACCCTTCTCCAAACTTTGCATTACGTTATGCTGAGGTTACTGAAAGTAATTTTTTTACGAAACGAAGTTTTATTTACAATCACTCATTTATTTAACCAGCTACTTCATTTAACTTTACTTTCAACATTTAGTACTCCGCATTAACGAACTGTGAATTCAATGTTTCCTGATTCATTTATTTTCTCGTGGACCGTTATGCTGTGGGAAAGTGTGACAACCTTCTGTTACCACGCCAGTGGTTGTATGCTTAATTTTCTTTGTCGTTACCTTTCTTAAGGTTCTGGATATTCATTTCACTAGCGGGCTGGAGATCATTTAACTGCTACTTTCTTTGCTAATCAGTATTTTTTTGTATTTTTCACTACTTTTTGTATTAAAATATTATTTGGTACCACTTTCCCCCAGTGTGTTTCGTGAGCGATTTGCACTGAATTCCACCCGTTTCAAAATTATCATCAGTATATAGAACAGATATTTCCTTCAGAAGGGTACGCTGTACACTTCCTCCTACTAACCAATTTCATTGTGCTTCGGTAACGACAGCCTTGCTCACAGTAAGATTTCATTAGGCTTTTGCGATCACAGTCAGTTATATGACAGTCCAGTCGGCTGTTTAGGAAGGGGGAGGTTACACGCTGACAGTGAATACGGCAGGAGTCACTTGTGGAACGGTCGACATTAATTCAGTGGTGACAGTAGCTGACAAGGTGCAGGGCAGGTAAGCACCTTGGCGATAGGAAAACGATGACCGCAACACAGCTGAGACTGCAGCTGTATGACAAGGATCAAGGAGGTTCGTCCACTAGTAATTCCGCAGTTTGAAGTCAAAATTGGAAGCAGTTCGGAAACAATTATCGGCGCTAGTGTTTGACAACCTAGACAACGCACGAAGTGCTATAGCGGAAGGGCTTACGTCGGCACAACAGAGGCAAGGTTCAGAAGGAATAAATGGTAGAGTTTGTTGGTACCTCGGAAAGTGCGGCATGCTGATTATGAGATGCGCATTGCCCTGCTCGTACCCAAACAGCAGCAGTGGCCTGCAGTGGGCGGGGCAGACAGCGAAGCTGCGCAAGAGCGCCAGGGTAGTGACAAAAAAGAGGCCCATTGCGACAATGGAGAGAGATGGTGCAGTGATTGAAGGAAACCAGGGTGTAGCACACAAGATGGGCCGAATCATTAAAGGAGGCTCTTCTCTGCACAAGCAAAAGCCTATGCAAGCTTGCCCGTTTACATTGGCACACCCCTTGTATGCGACCGATAGGACAACAGGTCAGTGCTACCTGATCAATTCTGGCTCAGACGTCAGCGGACTTCCAGTGGAGTGGAAACAAGAAGAGCCGGCAGGCGCGTTACTCCACTTAATTACCACAAACAAATCTCCAGACAGGACGTATGGAGAACAAGAGACGAGCGTGGTTATGAGCTTCAGCAACAGTTTTAAAGCGAGATTCGTGTTGGCTGATGTGTACGAACCGATCCTTGAGACAGATTTCTACCACTACCAAGAGCCGAGGTTACAGCTGAGTTCATCGCGAGTTCGGTGGAGAAGTGAAGTCATGACAGACATGACTGGTTGAAGTACCAGTAATGCCGTCACATTACCGGAAGAATCGGTCACACAATGGACGAAACAAGAGATATCGTTGTAATGACACATTCCGACGCAGAGAGATTCAATACATTAAAGTTTGCGCAAAAGATTAAGTTGAGAGGAATGTAGAATATAATCTCTGTAATGTTCGTAGTGGGTTCTCTTTTCTTTCATACTCCAAGAAGGAGTTAAGATACACATTCGATTGTTACCTTGTAGGGTATGGACATAATTTTTGGTGTGTCCTGAAGCCATCTTGCATGTATTTATGGTTTGTGTGACGAGCAGAGCAAATGTTATTGTCCTGTGAATAAAAAAAGTGAAAAGTATCTAAATTGTGCCAGAATTATTTAAAGCGACGTAGCATTGCATTCCTTTGTTTCCACCATCTTCGTGAAGTAAACCGATACCGACTTACGTAGATACACACGGTCAACAAAGAGAAGAACATCGATGGCGACTAATGAATTAGTATTGTTGCAGAAGGACTAATTCTACGTCTAAGGTGAAAACTCTGATTAAATCGACAATTACGTAGAATTAAAAATATTATTAACCAGAATTGTAAATTATGTTACAGGCAAATTTCACGCAGCACTGAATTTGTCCGCATACAAGGCGGTCAATACAGTCCGTAAAAAAGCCTTTCAACATTTCTAAAGTTCCAAATCCATAATTTTTTCTCTTTTCAAAAGATCGATAAATTTAATTTTTTGATTTGTTTCGCCACATGTGCGTCATATCGAGACTATCGCGTGTCAGCCAGTCTCCCAACGGCGTAGAAGATAAGCACCCATTGGGTTGGCTAAGGCGAAGGCAGAGTTTGACAGTTTGTTGCAGGCAGGAATCATATGAAAGTCGGGTATCGCCATTGAACGTCGTTACAAAGAGAGATGGCACGTGGAGACTATGTGGTGATTACTGGGAGCTTAATACAAGGGCGATACCTGACACTGTTCTGTGCCAGACGTGCAAGAATTTACGAATTTACTAGCTGGAGCCTGTGTTTAGAATAGTTGACGGCAGAATAGCCTATGGACATATTCTGGTCGCTAGACAAGACGTTCCCGAGATGGCTGTGGTAATAACTTTCGGACTATCTGAACACCTCAAAATGCCATTTGGATTGAAGAATGCGGCTCAGGCCTGGAAGAGTTTTGTAGATACGGTGTTGAGGGGTCAGAATTTCCGCTTTGTATATCTTAATAATATATAAATATTTTCGCCGGCCGGTGTGGCCGTGCGGTTCTCGGCACTTCGGTCTGGAACCGCGGGACGTCTACGGTCGTAGGTTCGAATCCTGCCTCGGGCATGGATGTGTGTGATGTCCTTAGGTTAGTTAGGTTTAAGTAGTTCTAAGTTCTAGGGGACTGATGACCTCAGCAGTTGAGTCCCATAGTGCTCAGAGCCATTTGAACCAGGAGTGTTCCATGGAAGCGTGATACGACAGCTCTTGTTCTATGTCTCAGGGGCAGGGTGAGCAGCAGTCTGTGACCGTTTGCTGATGACGCTATAGTGTACGGGAAAGTGTCTCCGTAAGAGTGACTATAGGATTAAACAAGATTACTTGGATAGAATTTATATTTTGTGTTGTGAATGGCAGCTTGTCTAAGAGTAGAAAAGTGTAGGTTAATGCAGTTGAGTAGTGAAAACAATAGTGTAATCTTACAGTGCAGTATTACTGTTGTGCTGCTTAATACTGACACATCGATGAAATATCTAGGCGTAACGTTGCAAAAATAACATGAAAAGGAAGGAGCATGCAAGGTAAGTTGTAGGGAAGGTGAATGGTCGACTTCAATTGGTAGCATTGCAACTAAGTTGCCTTACTGGTAAAAAAATCTCTCTTTTCGTTTTTCATTCTCATTCCAGAATTACGTTTAATACTCGTAATATTCGTTTATAATATTGACATAACTCATAATTAAGCCTGTAGATAAAAGAAAGTCTAAATGCAGAATATTTTTTTAGTCTACTTTGCTTCTTTTCATTTTATTATGTTGTATGGTATTATATTTTGAGGTAAGTCCCCATTCTGAAAGAATATTTAAGGCTCAGCAACAGGCAGCTCGGGCAGTAAGTGGTGTAAGTTCCTCTCGACACCTGTTCACCAGTCTGGGTGTTTTGACATTGCCCTCTCAACATATATATTCATTACTGCCGTTTCTTGTTGAAAATGTCAGCGTATTTTCCAAGAATTAGCAGCTTCACTCAGTTAATACTCGGCACAAATCCACTCTGCGTTTGGATCGCACTCCCTTAACTCCTGTGCAGAAAGATCTGCAGTATACTGCTGCAACCATTTACTATAGGCTACCACAAGAAGTCAAAAACCTTAGCAGTAATCCACGCACTTTCAAATCGAAACTGAAGAGTTTCCTCATAGGTCACTGCTATTCTGTTGAGAGGTTCCCTGAAAACTTAGCCTGGTTCTTATGTTATATTGTTGATTGCGCTTAATTAAACTTATGGCTTGACTTTTTTTGGTTCAAAAACATTTTATATTATATGTTATTACTCTTCTTATGTTATAATTTCAAGTACTGACACTATCCATGATCTCGGAGATTTGCTCCTCAATTTCTTCCTAAGAAACTATACGTGTAAATAAATAAAATAAATAATTAGTAACTATTTCTACATGATTAAGTTTCCCGTGATGTCCCTAAATTGCTGCAGGCAAATGCCGGGATGATTCTTCTGGTATGGCGCTGCCTATTTCCTTCCCCATTCTTCCATAATCCGAGCTTGTGCTCAGTCTCTAATGACCTCGTTGTCGACGGAATGTTAAACACTAATCTCCTTCTCCTCCTCCTCCTCCTCCTATTCCCGTTGTTGCTTGCCTGGTTAATAATATTTTTGAATTCTACGTAATTGTCGATTTAATCAGAGTTCTCACCTTAGACGTAGAATTAGTCCTTCTGCAACAAAGATACTGGCTGACACGCGACAGTCTCGATATGACGCACATGTGGCGAAACAAATCAAAAAATTAAATTTATCGATCTTTTGAAAAGAGAAAAAATTATGGATTTGGAACTTTAGAAATGTTGAAAGGCTTTTTTACGGACTGTATTGACCGCCTTGTATGCGGACAAATTCAGTGCTGCGTGAAATTTGCCTGTAACATAATTTACAATTCTGGTTAATAATATTTTTGAATTCTACGTAATTGTCGATTTAATCAGAGTTTTCACCTTAGACGTAGATTTAGTCCTTCTGCAACAATACTAATTCACTAGTCGCCATCGATGTTCTTCGCTTTGTTGACCGTGTGTATCTACCTAAGTCGGTATCGGTTTACTTCACGAAGATGGTGGAAACAAAAGTTATTTGTTGACCCTTCTCCAAACTTTGCATTACGTTATGCTGAGGTTACTGAAAGTAATTTTTTTACGAAACGAAGTTTTATTTACAATCACTCATTTATTTAACCAGCTACTTCATTTAACTTTACTTTCAACATTTAGTACTCCGCATTAACGAACTGTGAATTCAATGTTTCCTGATTCATTTAGTTTCTCGTGGACCGTTATGCTGTGGGAAAGTGTGACAACCTTCTGTTACCACGCCAGTGGTTATATGCTTAATTTTCTTTGTCGTTACCTTTCTTAAGGTTCTGGATATTCATTTCACTAGCGGGCTGGAGATCATTTAACTGCTACTTTCTTTGCTAATCAGTATTTTTTTGTATTTTTCACTACCTTTTGTATTAAAATATTATTTGGTACCACTTTCCCCCAGTGTGTTTCGTGAGCGATTTGCACTGAATTCCACCCGTTTCAAAATTATCATCAGTATATAGAACAGATATTTCCTTCAGAAGGGTACGCTGTACACTTCCTCCTACTAACCAATTTCATTGTGCTTCGGTAACGACAGCCTTGCTCACAGTAAGATTTCATTAGGCTTTTGCGATCACAGTCAGTTATATGACAGTCCAGTCGGCTGTTTAGGAAGGGGGAGGTTACACGCTGACAGTGAAGACGGCAGGAGTCACTTGTGGAACGGTCGACATTAATTCAGTGGTGACAGTAGCTGACAAGGTGCAGGGCAGGTAAGCACCTTGGCGATAGGAAAACGATGACCGCAACACAGCTGAGACTGCAGCTGTATGACAAGGATCAAGGAGGTTCGTCCACTAGTAATTCCGCAGTTTGAAGTCAAAATTGGAAGCAGTTCGGAAACAATTATCGGCGCTAGTGTTTGACAACCTAGACAACGCACGAAGTGCTATAGCGGAAGGGCTTACGTCGGCACAACAGAGGCAAGGTTCAGAAGGAATAAATGGTAGAGTTTGTTGGTACCTCGGAAAGTGCGGCATGCTGATTATGAGATGCGCATTGCCCTGCTCGTACCCAAACAGCAGCAGTGGCCGGCAGTGGGCGGGGCAGACAGCGAAGCTGCGCAAGAGCGCCAGGGTAGTGACAAAAAAGAGGCCCATTACGACAATGGAGAGAGATGGTGTAGTGATTGAAGGAAACCAGGGTGTAGCACACAAGATGGGCCGAATCATTAAAGGAGGCTCTTCTCTGCACAAGCAAAAGCCTATGCAAGCTTGCCCGTTTACATTGGCACACCCCTTGTATGCGACCGATAGGACAACAGGTCAGTGCTACCTGATCAATTCTGGCTCAGACGTCAGCGGACTTCCAGTGGAGTGGAAACAAGAAGAGCCGGCAGGCGCGTTACTCCACTTAATTACCACAAACAAATCTCCAGACAGGACGTATGGAGAACAAGAGACGAGCGTGGTTATGAGCTTCAGCAACAGTTTTAAAGCGAGATTCGTGTTGGCTGATGTGTACGAACCGATCCTTGGGACAGATTTCTTCCACTACCAAGAGCAGAGGTTACAGCTGAGTTCATCGCGAGTTCGGTGGAGAAGTGAAGTCATGACAGACATGACTGGTTGAAGTACCAGTAATGCCGTCACATTACCGGAAGAATCGGTCACACAATGGACGAAACAGGAGATATCGTTGTAATGACACATTCCGACGCAGAGAGATTCAATACATTAAAGTTTGCGCAAAAGATTAAGTTGAGAGGAATGTAGAATATAATCTCTGTAATGTTCGTAGTGGGTTCTCTTTTCTTTCATACTCCAAAAAGGAGTTAAGATACACATTCGATTGTTACCTTGTAGGGTATGGACATAATTTTTGGTGTGTCCTGAAGCCATCTTGCATGTATTTATGGTTTGTGTGACGAGCAGAGCAAATGTTATTGTCCTGTGAATAAAAAAAGTGAAAAGTACCTAAATTGTGCCAGAATTATTTAAAGCGACGTAGCATTGCATTCCTTTGTTTCCACCATCTTCGTGAAGTAAACCGATACCGACTTACGTAGATACACACGGTCAACAAAGAGAAGAACATCGATGGCGACTAATGAATTAGTATTGTTGCAGAAGGACTAATTCTACGTCTAAGGTGAAAACTCTGATTAAATCGACAATTACGTAGAATTCAAAAATATTATTAACCAGAATTGTAAATTATGTTACAGGCAAATTTCACGCAGCACTGAATTTGTCCGCATACAAGGCGGTCAATACAGTCCGTAAAAAAGCCTTTCAACATTTCTAAAGTTCCAAATCCATAATTTTTTCTCTTTTCAAAAGATCGATAAATTTAATTTTTTGATTTGTTTCGCCACATGTGCGTCATATCGAGACTATCGCGTGTCAGCCAGTCTCCCAACGGCGTAGAAGATAAGCACCCATTGGGTTGGCTAAGGCGAAGGCAGAGTTTGACAGTTTGTTGCAGGCAGGAATCATATGAAAGTCGGGTATCGCCATTGAACGTCGTTACAAAGAGAGATGGCACGTGGAGACTATGTGGTGATTACTGGGAGCTTAATACAAGGGCGATACCTGACACTGTTCTGTGCCAGACGTGCAAGAATTTACGAATTTACTAGCAGGAGCCAGTGTTTAGAATAGTTGACGGCAGAATAGCCTATGGACATATTCTGGTCGCTAGACAAGACGTTCCCGAGATGGCTGTGGTAATAACTTTCGGACTATCTGAACACCTCAAAATGCCATTTGGATTGAAGAATGCGGCTCAGGCCTGGAAGAGTTTTGTAGATACGGTGTTGAGGGGTCAGAATTTCCGCTTTGTATATCTTAATAATATATAAATATTTTCGCCGGCCGGTGTGGCCGTGCGGTTCTCGGCGCTTCGGTCTGGAACCGCGAGACGTCTACGGTCGTAGGTTCGAATCCTGCCTCGGGCATGGATGTGTGTGATGTCCTTAGGTTAGTTAGGTTTAAGTAGTTCTAAGTTCTAGGGGACTGATGACCACAGATGTTAAATCCCATAGTGCTCAGAGCCATTTTATAAATATTTTCGAGGACAGCCGAGTTCCATGAGGAACAACTTGAAACCACTGACGGACAAAATAAGGGAATTTGATCCGGTAGTAAACACGGAAAAGTGTGTTCTTCACCATGAAAAAGTCCACGAACGACAGATTATCGACAGCTGCGTCGATTCATAGGGCTCGTCAATTTTTGTACTCCCCATCTACCTGGGACTTCACAGATGCAGGTTCCACTGACGGACGCGCTAGCAGGGAACAACGCCTCAGGCAAGCAACAACGGGAGGAGGAGGAGGAGGAGGAGAAGGAGATTAGCGTTTAACATTCCGTCGACAACGAGGTCATTAGAGACTGAGCACAAGCTCGGATTATGGAAGAATGGGGAAGGAAATAGGCAGCGCCATACCAGAAGAATCATCCCGGCATTTGCCTGAAGCAATTTAGGGACATCACGGGAAACTTAATCATGATGGCCAGACGCGGGTTAGAACCGTCGACCACCGGAGTGGCAACCGATGCTATGGATGCAAATCGTACAGGAAGCCATCGAAAAGATGAGGACAAGTTTGCAAACAGCGATGCTGTTTTTCTCCCATTTCGTAATGTGCCGTTGCAAATTTCCGTTGGGGATGGGAAGAGGTGGGGAGGGTGAAGGAGAGGAGAAAGCGTGGGTGATGGACTCTGTGGAAGACGCCAGTTAAGGACAGCAAATGAAATATTAATTATTCTATGCCAAAATGAGTTGTTTGTATTAATTTATTAGTTGTTTTATAGTGTTCTTGGCAGAGCAGTTTATCGGTTGTCAAGTTAGTTTTCGCTTGCAAACAAGAGTAGTAGAAATAGTTACTAATTATTTATTTTATTTATTTACACGTATAGTTTCTTAGGAAGAAATTGAGGAGCAAATCTCCGAGATCATGGAAAGTGTCAGTACTTGAAATTACAACATAAGAAGAGTAATAACATATAATATAAAATGTTTTTGAACCAAAAAAAGTAAAGCCATAAGTTTAATTAAACGCAATCATCAATATAACATAAGAACCAGGCTACGTTTTCAGGGAACCTCTCAACAGAATAGCAGTGACCTATGAGGAAACTCTTCAGTTTCGATTTGAAAGTGCGTGGATTACTGCTAAGGTTTTTGACTTCTTGTGGTAGCCTATAGTAAATGGTTGCAGCAGTATACTGCAGATCTTTCTGCACAGGAGTTAAGTGAGTGCGATCCAAAAGCAGAGTGGATTTGTGCCGAGTATTAACTGAGTGAAGCTGCTAATTCTTGGAAAAACCGCTGACATTTTCAACAAGAAACGGCAGTAATGAATATATATGTTGAGAGGGCAATGTCAAAACACCCAGACTGGTGAACAGGGGTCGAGAGGAACTTACACCACTGATTGCCCGAACTGCCTGTTTCTGAGCCTTAAATATTCTTTCAGAATGGGGACTTACCCCAAAATATAATACAATACAACATAACAAAATGAAAAGATGCAAAGTAGACTAAAAAAATATTCTGCATTTAGACTTTTTTTTATCTACAGGCTTAATTATGAGTTATGTCAATATTATAAACGAAAATTACAAGTATTAAACGTAATTCTGGAATGAGAATGAGAAACGAAAACAGAGATTTTTTTACCAGTAAAGCAACTTAGTTGCAATGCTACCAACTGAAGTCGTCCATTCATCTTCCCTACAACTTACCTTGCATGCTCCTTCCTTTTCATGTTATTTTTGCAACGTTACGCCTAGATATTTAATCGATGTGTCAGTATTAAGCAGCACAACAGTAATACTGCACTGTAAGATTACACTATTGTTTTCACTACTCAACTGCATTAACCTACACTTTTCTACCCTTAGACAAGCTGCCATTCACAACACAAAATATAAATTCTATCCAAGTAATCTTGTTTAATCCTATAGTCACTCTTACGGTGACACTTTCCCGTACACTATAGCGTCATCAGCAAACGGTCACAGACTGCTACTCACCCTGTCCCTGAGACATAGAACAAGAGCTGTCGTATCACGCTTCCATGGAACACTCCTGACGATATAGTATCTTTAGCTGTGGTGAACGCTTACCATTCAAAACGACATACTGGATTTTACCAGTTAAAAGTCTTCTAGCCACTCACATATCAGTCTATCCCCTATGTTCAAAATTTCGTTAACAGTTTGCACTGTACTCTTGTTGTTTAGATCCTGATGTCTTTAATGAGCGAGGTGGCTTTGTGATTGGGACGCTGGAGTCTTCTTCCAGCGGGATACAGATCGAGTAATCGTAGAGGCACCCAGATTTAGGTTTATTTGTTGTTTCATTTCATTACTAAAGACGAATCCTCTGACGCATACTGTTACAAAATGAATTCCACCTGTGAAAGCCGATCCTATGTAAGCCGATCCTATGATTAACTTGATAGTACAAGGAAAGTATATGCATTAGCCCGCATCGCAAATAGACATAATATGCTTTATAAATTAATTTTTACTGCTTCAGCTACTTTATACTAATGTTTACTAATAAGACAATTTGGGAGGTGATAAATGTTAGTGAAATGTCATAGACGCAGAAAAATTAATTGATGAACGTAGAATACGATTGTTGTCCTCACCCAGTTCGGCACCACATGAGTAAATTTAAATAATGAAAGGTTTATTGAGAAAATGTTTTTCCTTCCGTTTCCTCCACGAAATGATCGTTTTCAGTCTGTGTACGCCATATGTGTAACCATATTTAAATTTTTGTCCCGCACTACCCATCTTCCACCTGTTATTCCACAGCTCTTTTACATTTACGGTTAATTTAATTTCGAGTGATCTGTGTTGTTCACAATTAACATTTTTGCTTCTAAGTCCTTTCTTTCTCAATTCCAGTACGTAATGTAGTGTAAATGGGTGCCTTTGTGACTTCACTAATTTCAGTACACACTCAATGACAACAAAAAAGAAGGAGAAATTAGTACTAGAACAGGGAAACAACACCTCGCAAAGTATAATAGTTGGCCGACCCGCCGGGTTACCCATGCGATGCAACGCACTGCTTTCCGGTCGGGAAGGCATGCCAGTCTCCAGCATGAATCCGCCCGGAGGATTGGTGTCGAGGTCCAGTGTGCCGGCCAGTCTGTGGATAGCTTTTAAGGTAGTTTTCCATCTGCCTCGGCGAATGCGGGCTGGTTCCCCTTATTCCACCTCATTTACACCATGTCGGCGACTGCTACGCAAACACTGTCTGCATGTAAGCGTACACCATAATTACTCTACCACGCCAACATTGCAAACATTGGCGTTACACTCGTCTAGTGTGACACGTTCCTTCGGGGGTCCACTGGGGGCCGAACCGCACAATAACCCTAGGTTCGGTGTGGGGCAGTGGTGGGGAGAGTGGACTGCGTAACACTGTTGTGGGTGTTGTGAACCACTGCGGGCTAAGGCGGGGACGAAGCCTCTCCGTCCTTTCTAGGCCCCCAGATCCATAGAATACAATACGATTGTAGTTGACTATGAGAAATTGTTCAAAATAGAATAACACTATGCAAGTTTTTGATAGAAAAAATTTAATCCCTATATATGCATCTTTAATCTTTATATGAGCTAGAAAGGAACAAACGTCTAGTTACTGATACAAGACATGCGGAAATCTAGCAGGTATATAGCAGAAGTAAGAATCTAGAGCTATACAAGCACGTGAAAAAAATTTATGAAACTGTTGAAGCTCCATAAAATTCAGATCGTGTACTTATTAAGCTTCTGAAGAGGTTAAATATGAAAACCACAAAATCATTCCAATATTACATGCGTTTAATTTACTGCTCCCTTACCACTAACTATATTCGCCAGTCGCTTTGATTTCACTGCAATTACGTTATAAGGATATGTGCTCATCTCTTATTCACCAAAGTAAGCCTGTTTTTACTAAATAAGACGTGCTCTCACGATCATTTACTGATCTGTTACGAGGTGGTTATTTTACATCTGGCATTTCATGGGGGAAAATAATTTTCTTGAATGAGATTTTCACCCTGCAGCGGAGTGTGCGCTGATATGAAACTTCCTGGCACATTAAAACTGTGTGCCGGACCGAGACTCGAACTAGGGACCTTTGACTTTCGCGGGCAAGTGCTCTACCAACTTTTAAAAAAAAAATTTCTAGTGCTCTACCAACTTTTTTATTTATGTATTTTATTATTTTTTTTTTTTTTCAATGTCCGGCTTACCATCTTTGCCGTCATACATTTTGTTGTACTACCGCATAAATAGAGTCTACAATGTCCATATGTTGAGAAATAATGCTTATTTAGAAAATTAATTAATTAAGGAAATGAATAAAACTGAAAATGCCAGATGAAAGACATGAAGACATTGCGGATGGTACAAATGCTAAAGAAATACGCTCCTGTAGCAATGAAATGAAATTCGTGTCGGGGGCGACAACTGCTCACGACCCGACGTTCGATAGAGCAAGAGAGCCACCGATCGACTCGTTCTCCAGATGTTGGTGTAAGACCGGGTCGTCTTCTCGAAATTAACTAAGGGTCCGTAAGTGTGATCGATGTCTATCTCGGCTTCTTCGTCTATCTCATCTCTCACCCGTCACACCCCATCTGGCCGGCAGATCGGTAAATGTAAGTCGCAAGTAATTAGCGAAGTCTTGCCCATACTTCTTATGCTGTTGCAGCTTCGTGTGTCCATCCAGGAGAAAATACCAAAAATCAAATTTGTCCTTTTCCGATACGTTATACACGTAGCCCACCACCATTCCCCGTACCCATGTCACTACATTGGTTTTTTGGACCGGAAAATAAGATTCTTGGGGGAAAAAAAGTGTGTTTGATGAAATTGCGTGAGGGGCGGAGCGTAACAGGAACGTCAAGATCTGTTGTGCCAAGTGCCACACTGGAGCCGTCCCACTACATGCTAAACGATGTTCATCAGTGTCCACTGTTGCGCAGCCTAAACATAGTGGAGTGTCTGCCAAATGAATCGCGTGCCGCCGTTGATTCGTTGCGAACTTCCTATTTACCACCACATACCATGTTGAGCGTACCGACGTTGGGAGGTAAACGTTCCGTATAACGCGCCATATCTGTCGCCAGTTCTTATCTGGGTACTTCATTTCCAAGGTATTCCTGGGACACTGGCGCAGTAAGAGTTGGTATACATCTCGCGTCGTCGGTAGTTGTGTTGTTGGGAAGGAATCTCTGACATAGCTACGCTCCAAAAAATAAAAAAACTTGAAATGTGACAGCTTCGGTGAAATATGGCCCATACTGACTGGGAGCAGCATTGAAGTGGGCGCTAGTACATCGGCCAACGCACCCAAGATATTGCGAAATTGACCGCGCCACTGTCGGAAAATCGTACTGACGAATAACGCCCGTGCCTTTTCATATACGTTCACTAGACCAAGTCCACCCTCTCCAACTCAAGTGGTAGCGTAAGCGTTGTGTATTGGATCTTAAACAGGTGTCCCATACTCACGTAGGTTCCGAAAGTTGCTCGTATCCGTGATGCCATTGTGCGCGTTAAAGGCAGGACATGCGCTACGTGAGTGAGTCTCGGTGCTAGGTATGCGTTAAGATAGGTCACCCTCTGAATCATATCCAACGCTCTTAATTTCTGTAACAGCACCATTGTCCGCATCAGCTTCAATATGCGTCGGTAGTTATCCGCTGCTGTCCGCTGCACATCCGTGTGGAACGTAATACCTAGGCATTTTATGGTCTTAACCAACATGAGCGGGCCTTCCTCCCCCAGTTGTAATCCTCGACCGACATTCATGCAGCGTGATGTTTGTCGATTAAGCACGCTTCCTGCCGCCATCCCGTATAGCTGTATCCATTCCAAAGCCGTACGTACTTCTTCGCCTGACCGTGCCACCAACATCACATCGTCAGCATAAGCGCGGCAATGAAAGGTCAGTTGTGGCAACGGCACTCCCTCCAACCGTCTTCGGAGACCATATACACAGGGTTCCAAAGCCATTGCATACAAAAATATCGAAAGGGGGCAACGTTGACGAACTGACCTTGAAATAACTATGTAGTCAGTGCCCCGCCCATTCACCGAGAACTTTGATCGCACGCCGTGTAACAGTCGCATGATCACTAGAATGAAGGCCTGTGGGATTCCCAATCTGCCCAATCTGTCCACTCTGTCGAACGCATGATCGAAGTCAACAGCGACGAGTGCCCCACGCACTCGGCATGCCGCTGCTAATGCGATGATATCTCGGTAGTCACCGAGAACCGTATGTACGTTACTCTTACCGCCGAGGCAAGTTTGATCTATAAGGAGTCTATCGGAAATTGAAGACCGCAGGCGAGCCCCAAGGATGCGCTAGGTCCGGCACACAGTTTTGATCTGCCAAGAAGTTCTACATTATAATTACAATCACTTATATACATTCACAAATAAATGCACTGTTACATCCATTACATCTTAAATGTCGTTTTGGTAACATAGCGGCAGGCCAGAGTGGCCGTGCGGTTCTAGGCGCTACAGTCTGGAACCGCGTGACCACTACGGTCGCAGGTTCGAATCCTGCCGCGGGCATGGATGTGTGTGATGTTCTTAGGTTAGTTAATTTTAAGTAGTTCTAACTCCTAGGGGACTGATGACTGCAGCAGTTAACTCCCATAGTGCTCAGAGCCATTTGAACCATTTTTGTAACATAGCCTACAAATTCAGAATTAGAAGTACATACAAGTTAGCAATGGGCACTAAACGACGAAAAATTTAGGATGGTGCAGCAGATGTTTTATCTGCATTTTCGGAGCTACAAACAAACATATCTGCATTTTTGGAGTTACAGTTGCATGAGCCACACATGTCGAATGGTCTCATCCGACATTGCTGTTTTTCCACCGTGTTCCTGAGATGTGGCCAGATGGTCGATAACTTCCTGACTCCGATACGTTCGAGATGTAGATTCTGCCGCATCCATTGGTCTAACGACTTTCCCATGCGTTGAACCACCATTTACAGTAAGTGTCGATACGTTCGTGGACAGAAGGCTTCAAAATGATGTCCTCAGCCATTTCCACCGCTACTGCGCCCAGGATATTCTACATCTACATCTGCATCTCAGTGATTACTCTTTAATTCTCTATTAACTGCCCGGCAGGGGGTTCATCCAGCCACCTTTAGGGTTTTTCTCTACTGTTGCATTCTCGAATAGCCCGCCGGAATTACGAACACTTAAATCTTTCCGTGCTAGCTCTTATTTCTCTTATTTTATTATGATGATCATATCCCATGTGTCGGTGGCTGCAATCAAAATATTTCTACACTTTAAGGATAAAGTTGCTGATTGCAGTTTCATGAGAATCTCCTGCCGCAGCTTTCTTTTAATGACAGCAATTTCAATTCATGTATCATATGCGTGGCACTCGCTCCGCTATTTCGCGATAATACAAAACGAGCTGGCCTTCCCCGGATTCTTTAAATGTCCTCCGTCAATCCTAGCTGATGCGTATCCCATACTGCACAGCAGTACTCTAGAAAATGGCGGACAAGCGCAGTGTAAGCAGTCTCTTTAGGAGATCTGTTACGTCTTCTAAGCATTCGCCCAATAAACAAGTCTTTGGTTTGCTTTCCCCACAAAACTGTCTAAGTGGTCATTAAAGTTTATCTTTATTGTAATACTTGAATATTTAGTTGAGTTTGCAGCCTTTAGATCTGTGTGATTTATCGTATAACTGAAACTTAGCGGATTCTTTTTAGTGCTCATGTGCATATTTTCACACTTTTCATGATTTTGAGTCAATTTCCACTTTTCATGCAATACAGATATCTTGCTTAGATCAATTTGCATTTAGTTTTGCTCATCCGATGACTTTACACGTTGGTAAATGATAGCATCACCCGCAAACAATGTAAAAGGACTGCTCAGACTGCCTCCTAAAGCGTTTAGGTAAATCAGGAACAACAGTAGGGGAAAGCCAGATATTGTTTCTGTTTTACTCGGTAACTTTCCGTCAGGTATTATGAACTGTTACCCTTCCGACAGGAAATAGGAATCCAATCACACAACTGAGACGATACTCCATAAGCACACAATTTTATTAGAGGCTGCTTGTGAGGAACGGGGTCAAAAGCACTCTGGAAATCTAAAAAATAATTGGAAACACTCGATTTAGGTGACAATATTTTTCATTTACACTTTGTGTAGGGTCTCTTAGTCTAGTAGCAAACAGCGTACATTGAAGCCGAAAAGTTTTTGTGACCTTCCAAAGTAATACATTCAAGAAAACTCAGTCAAAAACTAAGACAAACTTTTCGTAACTGGGATTCATGGTTATGTA
Source organism: Schistocerca americana (assembly GCF_021461395.2). Lineage (NCBI taxonomy): Eukaryota > Metazoa > Arthropoda > Insecta > Orthoptera > Acrididae > Schistocerca > Schistocerca americana. Next base: position 717,255,502 of record NC_060121.1, on the reverse strand, counting down.
AAATTTTGTAGATAACGTTGTGGTCTTCTTTTTGAGAGCAAAATTATTTGTTTGTCAAATACACTCTTGCAATTTCGACCGTATGGCCATAATCAAGTAGAAATAATTGCACCTTAGCACATGTCAAATGGTAAAAATTATCTGACATGACATGACACAGAGGCCGGATTTATTACATTGTGTTTCTGATTACGTTTTCGTGTGTGTGTACTGCAATCTTTGAATTGAATTCTGGATATCTTACTCGTATTATATATTACTTTTGCATCCGCCCGTAATATTGTATGGAGTAAGTAATTCCATTTTCTTTTTGTCCATAGTGTTCCGTGGACGTTTGTTCCTGCCTACGAACCCATGTGTGAACTGCTTGATTTCAATGCGTTATAAGTATATTGCTCCTATTGTACTTTGTTATAGTTTACAACCATTTTTCTTGCTTTCCCGCATTTAATGGAGGACTCCATCTTAGACGCTTTTGACATAATTGGTGTTCAACCATATTACATCTTGTCAGAGAAAGAGTAGGGTCTACGTATTTCTCCTTCAAGTGGTGCTGCTTCTTGCAACTGTAGTCACCCAAATGTGTTCACAAGTAATTGATAAGTCATACAAACATTACTGTTTAACAGACGTCACTGTACTACAATCATCCTCCTACTCCAATGAATATGCTCTCATCATTGGCTCTACTCACGAATTCTGTACAACTAGAGTTAACTAAATGCGATATAATTCAGTACTGAGGTACTACATTCAGACTATAGAACACAATCCCAGTGTACAAATATACACCGCGATGTACAATATTTCGCTGTATCATAGCAAGTGGCGCAGTAACTACGTAATGTGGCACTAATACTACAAATCATTCTCAGTGGCAAGGAGCAACATCATTCGACGCACAAATACATACTCATTCCATGAGAAGACCTAATAATGTTGAATTCAAATTCTGTCAGTAGCTGCTAACATGGATTTCTCCATTAAATGCGCGGAAGTACGAAAACTAGATTGAACTAAAACAAAATAGAATATGAATAAGATTCATACAATGCATTTAAATGTAGTTCTTCACACATGCATTCGTAGACAACGAGAAAAGTCCCAAGTACAATATTCGACGACACCACCCATCTCCCGTCTTATACGAAACCAAAATGTAGAATCATTTACTCCACGAAATATTACGGATGTAAACAAAAATCAAGCAGAATACAGGCAACATATTCACAATATAATTCAGAAAGTGAAGCACACATAATAAGTCATAACCAGGAAGACGAAGCGATGAAATCAGCTTCTTTTTTTTATTCGAAAAGAACCAAATATGGACGAATTTAAGACACTCATTAAGAATCCGAGTTGGCGGATTGATAGACGTGCGCGCGCCAAGTGGCCCAGCAGGAAACCAAGGTCGTGTTACCGGTAGTCCGTTTATGAGTTTCAACCCCCCGTGCTATAAATACCCACAAAATTAGGATATTTTTTGTGTGTTGGTGTGTCATGTGCAACATTCAACTCTTTATACACGTATCTTACAAAGAACATACAGATGTATCTGACTTCTGAAAATGGAGGCATTTCGTCTGCGTATTGTTGAAGAAACAGAATTGTTACGCAATTTTCCATTTGGATTAGAACATTTTCCTTTATCAGGTGACAACTTGCTTGATTGTACCAAGATTAACTACTTTTCAGTTACTCGTGTTCGCAGTTGTCCTTAATTGAAAGCCCGCATCTCGTGGTCGTGCGGTAGCGTTCTCGCTTCCCACGCCCGGGTTCCCGGGTTCGATTCCCGGCGGGGTCAGGGATTTTCTCTGCCTCGTGATGGCTGGGTGTTGTGTGCTGTCCTTAGGTTAGTTAGGTTTAAGTAGTTCTAAGTTCTAGGGGACTGATGACCATAGATGTTAAGTCCCATAGTGCTCAGAGCCAGCCAGATTAATTGAAACTCTCGGATATTGAATTTCAGAAACCCGTATTCAGTAAATCTGCTTTCGCTGCTAGGATAACATGCAATTGCGATACTGATATTTCCTTAGTCCTGCGCTTAGGTTGTCCCCTTTCTAACGACTACTTAGACTTTTCAGAGATTCTCTTCCCTAAATAACAAACCGTTCAGTCCACTCTACCCAACCTCCGTTAACAATGTAGTCGTATCCCGTTTGTAGAGGACGCCCCATTCATTTAGCGGAACCCGACCAGTCACCACGCTGATACGCAAGTCGAACAGTTCACAGCCACTTAACGTCACCGAAGCACCTGATCCCGTGATTCAGACCCTCCGCTAGGATCTGTACCAGGAATCTGTAGCACATTCAGTCAGTGATGCTTCATATGATGAACGCCTTCATCTTGAAAGGAAATCGCTCACTCCTTACCAACGGGAAAAGTATATCTTCCGATTTGATGCGGTTGACACTGACATCAGACAACGCCTTCAACAAGTTGCACAGTATACTCTCCATGATATACAGGAGAATCAATTTCACATCTTTGGTAACAGGGCAAGTATACAAAGAGTGAACGCTGAATTTCCTCACCTCCTTAGCCATGACATTCCTAAGCGGCTCCACTACCGAGCCAACATGGGGAATACCAAGTTCCAATAATGAGTAACTTCGTGCCTGCTCCAAACTTGCGAGGCAACTTCCGTTAGAGGGCAATCTAATGTACTTGACTCAGGTTTATTTCTTTACACGTGGAACCTGCCATGCAGATAAACTGGAACTGCACACCAGCAGGCGTTACGCCACTGCCTCTCACACATTTTTTGAGCCGCCTCACCGTTCGACCAAGAGTTGTAATCCTCAATGTGGGCCATGTCTGGAGTAAGTGACAGTTGAAAGGCGCTGGGCATATCTTGGATCAACTCGTTCGGCCTTATACAGTTATGTCCGCTAGCAATAGCCTCAGGGTATGTGACCGGAAGCAGCACATACTCCAGCTGTGAGTAGAGAGAAACACACGTGTCAGAATGCAGCATCTACAGCACAAGGGATGAAACTCATATACGGACTTCAAGTAACACGACCTTGGTTTGCTGTCGGGCTACTTGGCGTGCGCACGTCTATCAATCCGTCAACTCGGATTCTTATTGGATGACTTAAATTCAAAAATATTTGGTTTCTTTAGTAAAGAGAAGCTGATTTCGCATTGTCTTCCTGGTTAAGATTTATTATGTGTACTTCACTTTTTGCATTACATTGTGAATACGTTGCCTGTATTCTGCTTGATTTTTGTTTACATCCATAATATTTTGTGCAGTAAATTATTCTACATTTTTGATGCATATGAGCCATGGTTAAAAAAAATTGCTGTTTTGAAGAGCGCGCCGCAGTGCATTGTGTGAAATAGTCGCCCTCCGTTTCTGGCGGTAGCGCCGCTGTAGTAATCGCAGCTTTGGTGTCTCCCTCCGGTTGGAAAGCGGAAAGGTTACCTGTTCACGTGCATTTAAGGGGCGCTATGAGCTCAGTAAAGGGCATCTCCGGCGGTACCTCGCTACGAGTACCGCCCTTCGATTCATGATTTTGTTCACTAATGAAAGCGTTAGGGTTGCAGGTGCCAGCCAGCCAGCCACCCAGCAGCGGTCCAGCCAGTCAGCAGCGGTCCAGCCAGCCAGCAGCGGTCCAGCCAGCCAGCAGCGGTCCAGCCAGCAGCAGCAGCAGCAACAGCAGCAGCGGTCTGGCCAGACAGCAGTGGTCCAGCCAGCCAGCAGCGGTCAAGCCAGCAGCAACAGCAGCAGCGATCCGGCCAGCCAGCAGCGGTCCAGCAAGCCAGCAGCAACAGCAGCAGCAGCAGCAGTCCGGCCAGCCAGCAGCGGTCCAGCCCACAGCAGCAGCAGCAGCAGCAGCAGCAGTGGCGGCGGCGGCGGCGGCGGCGGCCCCATCCGTGGCAGCAGAGGATGCGGCGTTCCTGCCAGCAGTCGCTAGCGCCAGCAGCGTGGAACTTCGGCGTCTGTCTTCGTCCGTCTTCGTCCGTCTTCGTCTGTCTTCGTCCGTCCCCGGTTTTCCTCTCTCGCTTTCATCCTGTACTGTCTTAGTTCCTAGTTCTCCGCCAACACTTTCCTGGAGCCCTTATCTCCCTCCTCACTCCCAGAAGAGACTCAGTTCTCATCTCCTCCCCCTCACTGCTGTGATCACTCGGCTTAGTCCGACGATCACAGAGGAGGAGGTGTTGGCGGAGCTTAAGGCGCATCCCTCGTTGGAGGTGCAGGCGGTCCACCACATTTTTAACTCCTCTGGCCCCACCCACTTTATGCTGGTTTTCTCAGAGGATGCCCCCTCCATTGACCGCCTCCTGAAGGAGGGTGCCCTCCTCTTCAACCAGAGATACAAGGTCGACCCCTCCCATTCCCCTTCTCAATCCCTCCGCTGCCAGAGGTGTCTGCACTACAACGCACACACATCAGCTGAGTGCTGTGAGGCCCCCACCTGCCTTCACTGTAAGCAAGTGCACTTCCTCTGGCAGTGCCCTAACCTTCAGTCCCCTCCCTCCTGTAATACCTGCAATCTCCTGCATCCCACCTACTCCCAAAAATGTAAAGCCAGACCCCCTCCAACCACTCCTGAACTCACCGACACTGTCCGCCCTCTGGACACCCCCACCCCTCCTGGCAATTCCCTCATCCCCTCCCACCCCACCGCCGAGGACATCATCAGGTTCCTCACCATTGTTCTGCAAAATGTCCCCATTTCCAGCGCCCTCACACCCTCCAACAGATATTCCTCACTACCCGTTCCATTTTACACCTAAAAATGTATGCCACTTACTCCCACAACCAGCCCATTTCACCTTCTCCTATCTCGACACCCTCGTCTAAATCCCTGTCATGGCACGACAGCACCGTATCCTGTTCAACAACATCCATTCCCTTCCTGCCAACAAGATCCTCTTTATGCACACCCTTGCCACCCACCGCATGGATGCCTTCCTCCTCAATGAAACCTTTCTTCAGCCCCACCACACCCTCCACACTTCCACTTACATTCTTCACCACTCCAACAATCCCTTCCTGATAGTGCGTGGCGGATTTGCCATTGGTCACCACCGCCAGATCCCAGTTCGGCTCCAACCTCTCCTTGCCAACCCCACCGAACACTTGATCCTTAGTCTCTTCTTCCCTGGCCTTACCATCACCTGTGCCACTATCTATGTCCGCCCTAACACCCTTATTCCTTTTGACTTCCTCTCCCACATCGACCGTACATTCTCCTCCTACGTGATTGCCACCGACCTCAACATCCATAGTCGCTCCGCCACCCAGTTATGGCGGTGGTATCGGTTCCTCTCCTCCCTCCAAGGCGACCTCGTCCCCATTCCCCAGCACACCTGCCCCGAATCCAGCTCCTGATGTCGTCCACTCCTCCCCCAACCTCCTTGGCCGCATAGTGGTGGATGTCCTGGACCCCATTGGTAGTGACCATCTCCCTGTCCTCCTCACCGTTTCAGACGGTCGTCGCCCCCACCCTGACCCCTGTCATGACCCTCCCCCAAAGTACGTCCATGATTATTCCCGTGCCAACTGGAATGCCTACCGGGATACCCTCTCCACCCAGGTCGATGGCCACCCCTTCACCTACCACCACCCTGACGATTTTACCCATGCTGCCTCCTTTCTCTGGCAGACCTTCTCTGAGGCTGTGGAGGCCCACATCCCTTCTGTCACCATCCACCCCAACCGTCCTACCTTACCCCCACAGGCTGTCCTCCTCCTCCATGAATCCCATTGTCTCTACCATGCCTTCCTCCGCACGTGTGACCCGGACACACTACGACGCCACTGGCAACTCCAGAGACACATCCGTAACTTGCTTGCAGCTAAGAAACGCTGGGACTGGCGACAGACATACAAGCATTTAAACGCTGCCCTTCCTGTCAACTCATCCAAGTACTGGTCAGACTTCCACAGCCTTACCGGATCTAAACCCACCCCCCCCCCCCCCTACTATCCTCTCCTTCATGACAACGAACCCTTCCCTGACGCCATTAGTAAGGCTAATCACGTTGCCTCCTGCCTCTCTGAAGTGTTTACCATCCCTGACGATCCTTAGTTCGATTACTCCCTCTTCCCAGATATCTGCGATCGAACTGACACCTCTGTCCCTCCACTCACACCTGGTTTCCAGTACTTGGACAACATTGCACACACAGAACTCAATGCCCCTATCACTACACAGGATATCATTGCTACACTCTGCATGAAACGCAAAACCGCTCCTGCTCACGATCGTGTCACCTATCGCCACCTTCGTGAAGCTCCTGCCTCCTTCCTCTCCACCCTGGCCAGGCTCTACAATGTAGTCCTGTCCACCGGCTACTACCCTGACCTGTGGATAACCTTCCATATGCTGATGTTCCTTAAACCCAGTAAACCACCATCCGCTGTCTCCTCCTACCGTCCCATCAGCTTTACCTCGGTCTTTAGCAAGGTTCTGGAATCCATCCTCACCCGACGCATCCACCAGCATCTCCGCCAGCACCGCCTCCTTCCCGTTACCCAGTGTGGCTTTCGGCCGTCCTTCTCTTCTGATGACCTCCTTCACCTCACTCATCTTCTCTCCGAACAGCTTAATTCCCGTCGTTCCGCTATCTTCGTCTCCCTTGACCTTGAACGAGCCTATGGCCATGTGTGGCATTCCGGTCTCCTCTTCAAGCTCCAAACTTTTGCTGTTCCTATAAACTACATCCGTCTGATCCACTCCTTTCTTTCCCAACGTCCTTCCTACGTCACCATCCACAACACGGATTCCTACACCTTTTTCCCCTCTGCCAGTGTGCCCCAGGTTCACTGCTTGGTGCAACCAGTGGTTTGCTTAAGGTCAATTCTTCAAAGACCAAGGCGATCATTGTAGGCAAAACCACCCCTTCCTTCCGCCTCCTCGATTTCTACATCACCATCTATGGCCGTCCTATCGCCCTCACCCCCACCCTTATGTACCTTGGTGACACCGTCGACCGTTGCCTCTCCTGGGCCCCCCACCTCTGAACAATCCAATCCAAGGCACGCTCCTGCCTATGTCTCCTCAAACTCCTTTCTGGCCGTACTTGGGGGTCTGGACCCCTCCACCATCCTCCATACCTATAAATCCCTCATACGCCCTATCCTTTGCTACGCCCACCCTGCCTGGATCTCCACTCCCCCTACCTTTTACAAATCCCTTCAGATCCTAGAACGCCATGCTCTTTGCCTCGCCTGTCGCATCCATCTCCCCTCCCCCACGCGGATCCTGTATGACCTAATTTCCTTCCCCCAACTCCTCGTTTTCCTTGAACAGATATGGATCCTCTACACCTCCCGCAAACTCGATCCTCCTCACCCGCTGGTGTCTCCCATCCTCTCCCGCCCCCGTCCGCTGCTGTGCCTGTACTTCCATGTCCCACCTACTCTCCATCTCTCCACTCTCCACACCCTCTCCCAAGGTGGCTTCCGCCAGCTCCCCCTCCCTGGTGATGCCATCCTCCCCTCCATCTACCCCTCCTACCAACATTGATGCTACCTCCCTCTTCCTGTGTTTGTTCCTTTGGGCACCCTGTCTCCCTTCTCTCCCCCTTCCCTCCCTCCTCCCATTCTCCCCATTCCTCCCCCAGCTTCCCCTACCCACGTTCCTCCATTCCTCCTCCCATCTCCTCTGCCATTGGCATCTTTGCTCTCCCCTCCCCCTCCCCCTCACCCTTCTTCCCCTCTTTGCAGGTCCTCGGACTCGCACATGTTACGTGGACATTCACGCGCTGGAGATCATCGCCATCCATTTCTCGTGAGTGCCGTCGTGTTTTGTGTTTAGTGTTCACCGTCACACTCCATCGTTCATATGTGCCATCGAAATCATCAGTGTTTGCACGTCGTGTCAACAGTTTGTAGTGTGGATTATCGTCGAGTCTGAACATCTCCATGTTTTGTATTCTATGTCTACTGTTTTTACCCGCCATTATGTCAATTATGAGTATTCTTTCTGTTTTTCTCATTGACTCCTCTAAGGCTGAAGAGCAGTGTAGAATGCTGCTGCCAGCCTACCTGTTGCTTGTACAGGTATCAAAATTACAATAAAGGGAAAAAAACCTCGGTAAAGGGGAGTCGGTCAGTCGAGGCTAGGCTAGTCAGTTGGTCAGCCGGCTCAGTGTGGGGCAGTCAGTATCTGTCTGTCGTCAGAGTGCGAGTATGTTTGTCGTCTGGATCAAACTTTAAGCCAGGAATTGAGAGTCTTGCCACTCCGCCAGTAACAGAATCCAGCTAGAGTTTCAGTTGAACACCATGGGGTCTTCTCGTGGAATGAGTATGTATTTCTGCTTCGAATGATGTTTCTTCTTGCAGTTATGATTAGCAGAATTAGTGCCAGATTACGTAGTTATTGCGCCACTTGCTATGATACAGAAAAATATTGTACATGGCATTACATATTTGTACATGGGGTTGTGTGGGATATTTTGAATGTAGCTCCTCAGTACTGAATTATACCGCATTTAGTGAAAACTAGTTGTACATAATGAAAACATGACATTCTATATTATTGCCTTTTATATTTTCATTGGAGTAGGAGCATGATTGTAGTACATTGATGTCTGTTAAACTGTATTGTTCGTATTACTTGTTAATAACGTCTGAACACATTTGGGTAACTACTGTTGCAAGAAGCAACACCACTGAAAGTAGAAATACGTAGGCCCTACTCTTTCTGTGACAAGACGTAATACAGTTAAACACCAATTCAGTCAAAAGCTGTTAAGGTGAAGTCTTCCGTTAAATGCAGGAAAGCAAGAAAAACGGTTGCAAACTATAACAAAGTAGAGTAGGTGTTATTTACTTATAACGCATTGAAATCAAGCAGTTCACACACGGGTTAGTAGGCAGGAACAAACGTCCACGGAACACTATGGATGAAAAGAAAATGGAATCACTTACTCCACCCAATATTACGGGCGCATGCAAAAGTCAAGATTAATGCGAGAAACATAGAATTCAATTCGAAGATTACGTAATCCGAAACACAATGCAATGAAACCTACCCCTGTGTCATGTGATGGCAGGTAATTTTTATCATTTGACGTGTGATAAGGCGTAATTATTTCTACTTGATTATGGCCATAAGGTCGAAATTGCAAGACTATATTTTACAAACAAACAATTTTGCTGTCAAAAGATGATCACAATGTTATTTATAAAATTTTCGATGACCCTGAATCCCAGCTTCGAGAAGTTAATCGTAGCTATTGACTGATATTTCTCGAATGTATTACTTCGCAAGACCACAAAAACCTTTCGGTTTCCATGTGCACAGTTTACTACTAGACTAAGAGACCCACCCACAAAATATCAATGAAAAATATTGTCATATAAATCTCGTATTTCGCATTAAAAATGCGGATTTTCGCGCTGTATTTTCCCATACTCAAAGTTCACCACCAGGCCACTAGGAGCGCTGCTGTCGTTCTGTTTCCATATTGTAACATGGACTTCTAATATTCTGGTTCAAATGTTCAAATGTGTGTGAAATCTTATGGGACTTAACTGCTAAGGTCATCAGTACGTAAGCTTACACACTACTCAACCTAAATCATCCTAATGACAAACACACACACCCGTACCCGAGGGAGGACTCGAACCTCCACCGAGACCAGCCGCACAGTCCATGACTGAAGCGCCATAGACCGCTCGGCTAATCCCGCGCGGCCCAATATTCTGGTGTTCTGTGGTTTACAGTCTCTACTCATACTACTGCTCTATGTGGAAAACTATTGTAAGTCTAACGAATGCTACACTGTGGAAGACTTGTCAACAGTCCATATCGGTGTAGTTAATCAGATCAAGAATTACATGGCATGCTGGCGCCACTAACTGTGCCCCTTTTCTCTGCTTGGTACGACTTCTACATCTAGTAAATCCGAGTGTTCCAAGGTGTTCAGGTGTTTGTTTGTGTGCACTAACTTTTGCAATAGCTACACCGCTTCCTGCTGCAGCACACATCTGCTGTTGGCCGTGAGGTGCTCTCGGCGGCTACGAGAGGCGAGGCGGGCTGGAGGCGTGGTTTGGCTCACGCCCTTGGCTCGCTAATTATGCACAACAGCCGCGAAGCCAGGAGCGGCGCGTGTTCCCGCATGGCCGTGCCCTGGCTACTCATTACGCACGCAGCTGCTGGATCCCCGTTCATAATAAATTCAGTAAAACAGCTGCATCTCTCGTCGTCGTAAAAAAATGGAGTTAATAGGCGTTCCAAGATTAAAACTGCATCAATATTTTCTGTTTAGCCTTCTAATTTTTTACGTGTCCTAACCTCACAAAAAAGACATTACCTATCAGCAGGATCTACAGTGGGACACAGTACTGTTCATAATATTTCAGGCAGCTATGCATTTAGTCAATTTTTAGAGTTCCGTACATCAGTTCGTGAAAACGGAACCATTAGACGATGACCTTGCCGTCCATCTGTCTGTCAGTCCGACTGTTCAGACCTCTTTTTCTCAAGAACGGATTGACGTATCAGACTGAAATTTATGTCACACATTGTCTATGGTCCCTTGGCTATGTAAAACCTTTTACTCTGCCGAGACAACGCAGCCAAAATATACGGCCATTTACGTGTATTAAGATATTTTTATACTCCTAATTTCACTCATCAAAACTTTTAGGATACTTTCTGTTGACCTAAAACAATGAAATTTTGCAAGAAGCAAAATTTTACAATACAAGTAAAATAAAAAATTTTAAAATTGTTAATTTATAATTATATCACACGCAGGACCCGGAATTTCCGGGATCGATATCTCGCCAGTATCTATATCCGTAACAGGCAAAAATCGTAGAGATTCTCGATTTACAGGATTGATGAATTGTCCATATGCATCCATGATTAAGTTTTTACGGAGCCCAGAGAGCGCGTGAGCTACGCGCACTTGGCTAACTTTGTTTTCTTTACTATTCCTTAATAGCGCGACCCCCTGGTCAACATTCGCCTCTTCTTTCGATTCAGTGCGTCTTCTGGATGTATGCTGGGTGAACAGCTCTATCTTAATGACCATTGAAACATAGAGGTCAATGATTTAATGTAAAAATTTGACTATAGAATTTTCTTTCCCATAGTTAAAATTTGGACATATGTTCTTGAGGATGGCAGTTCAAATCCCGCTTCCCCCCCCCCCCCCCCCTCCGCCACATTTAGGTCTTCCGCGGTTTTCCTAAAACTCTTATAATAAATGTCGCGATGGTTCCCTTCGAAGGGACGCGACAGATTTCATTCGACAGCCTTCGCCAGTCCGAGGCGTGCCTAATGATCGCGTTATAACAGAGCATCCCGCCTTCTTTCCTTGTTCTCGGCACAGCTCCACAGTTGGTATTCCTTCGTCGAGTATTTATATCCAACGTTTCTTTAATGTTCCTCGCTGTCTTCGATTGTCTATCTTGAGCACGTATGCGAACCTCATCACCATGTCCTGAGTTCGTTGCTCTCAGGTTCAGTAGATGCAACAGATAAAGGCAGTCCAGCATCTGCTCTGCGATTTATTTCAGTTGACGCCGTCTGCGACTGTCGCCCCTCTTACCGACGTATCATTTGTAGAGCTGAACAACTTCTGGCTTTGATAATTCTCTAGGGAGCCATCAAAACGTTTGTTCCAGGGCGTTGCTACAGCGTGTATGCAGTGTAGCGCGACCACTATGAGGGTATATAGGGGTATATAAGCACCAACATGTAGGCAAGAGATTAGGGTGACAGTCATGTCTCCCAGACGTGCGTGCAGCTAATGTGGAAACGTGAACTATGGCGACGTTATTAACAATTGCATCCAAACAGGACTAAAGTGACTTTATTCTTTTCTTGGCTGCCGAAGGGCAAATACCGGTAGACATTGCAAGAGGTCCATGATTAAGAAATTTGTTGCTAGTGCACTCGAGCAGATGTAATTTCGATGTATTGCTCACGCGCTGCCTGCGATATGTAAGGTATAAGAGAATCTCAGACCAGAGAGTAGTTTTGTTAGTAGCAGTAAGTAGTTGCTAGCGAGCAGTCTGGTGTATCGTGTTGGCAGGGCCGGTCGTGGTGGAGCGATGGCGGTGCCTGAGCGGTATAATATAAGGTAAAAGCGGCCTCGCGCATATGTAGTATTGTTAAATCAACTCCCATGTAAATGTTCCTAAAAATCTCTTAATAATAACCTTTCTTATAAAAAAATTAACTTTTGATAATCATTCATCGCAATTTAAAGAATTTACTAATTTCTCCAATCCATGGTCATCCCGATTATTGCAAAGAAAAATCAGTTGTTTCCTTTTATACATGACAAATCTATCGGCCAGCATTGCACTGAGCTGTGCCAGAAAAGTTTAATTTCATATAGGAGCAGATATATATGCGTTTTCCGGCGACTAGACTGAGGTAAGAATGTTCAATTTATTCAGTATGATCTTTCAGGGCCATGACGCAGCACTGCTGACGTCCAAAATATACCAGGTTAAATTGACAGTCAATTATTGAAAGGTTATAAGTGAGCGACAATTTTATTAGGAGATTAGTCACATTTTATTGTTCCAAGATTACAGAATTTATCAGAGGGAGGTTACGCTGAATGTGAATGAATTTTGTGGGGAGGTTACAACATCCATGGCAGAATGAAGAATGTGCGATGCGTAGCATGTCTGTCGGTAACTACTCCTGTGGAATGGTGCGCGGAGGGGTGCTGCTACTTCATGATAACAACTTCCCCATAACACAGGTTTAGCAACGAAAAAGTTGCGCCAACTCAGGTAGCAGATACTCTAGCACCCGTCCTATTGTCCTCACTTCTCCCTAAGCTGCTATCACGCCTTCGGTCCCTTAGAAGAGGTCTTGAAGGGTCGAGCATTCCTGTCGGACGAAGACGTGCAGCAAGCACTAATGGACTTCTTCGAGCAGCAGGACAGGGTGCTTTACCGAACGGTTATCGGTGCATCGGTGGCATGATTTCATCAGTGCTCACGGCTGATTTGAAAGATTGGAGAACCGATTCTGGACTGGACAGCCCTCGAACGGAAACTTCTTAATCACCCCTTGTACCACAGATCACGTCGTAGACGAAGTAGTGTTAAAGAGATACTTCGCGATACTCTTGCTACGCTCTTCACTCTTTGAATAACGTCTTCATTAACTCAACAAGTAGCTCTGTAAAGCTGATCGGGCACGCAATCAAAGACACTTTTCAAATAAAAGAAAGTATTCTTCTTCTTTTTAGCTGTATAAAACTCAGCTTCGGGGCCACGAGATAGGTCGATCAGAAAATGCTATCTCAATTTTTGTTTAATTGTCTTTATCACACTTCCGACTCGTTTGACGCGGACCGCTACGATATCCTCTGCTTTGCCAATCACTTACTAGCAACGTTACTCACATACTCGTTGTGTATGCACTCCAGTCTCTTTCTTCCTCTGAAAGTCTTGTCCCATGGGGCTTCTACTAGTACAGTGGAAGCTACTCTCTGACGACTCAGCACTTCTCCTGTCATGCTTTCTTCTAGTTGGTGTTTCTTACGTATTCTTCCCTCAACGATTCTGCGGAGAACCACCTCTTATTTGTCACTCCACTTAACTCTTAGCACCCTCCTGTAATAGTATATTTCAGTTCTCTCCACGTCTTCATTCTCCTAATTTCAGATTTTCTTACAGTGAATGATTCACTTCAATTCAGTTCTCATCCCATACGTATATTTTCAGGTACTGTTTATTCTCAAATTAGGGTTTGTGCTTGATATAATTAGAACTCCTTATTTACCCGAATGCTCTCTTTGCATGTGTTCGCCTAATTCTTTGGCCGCTGTTGCATTGTCCGTCATGCATTACTTTGCTTCCAAGATAATTCTTCACTTTCTGCTGCTAAGCGGACTATAACTTCATTTTCAAATTATTCGCTATTATAAAGTGTGCTGTTTCTCAACACTTTCGTATTTATTTGGGATTTCTTTCACTTCATTTTCTGTGCTCATCATGGACGTCCGCCGGAATTGATCCAAGAGGGGGGAAAATTCCAAGACTTCCATTTCTGACGCAAGTGATTTATTGAATTTGAGAACGAGTCGTGTCCCAATACAGAATAAATTTGACAGGAACTGCACAAGGCAATCTTAAGTATTTGGTAGTTACCGAATTAATATTTTTTGAATATAGGATACTGCTCTATACATATACATGATGTAGGTTACTGCTGTATCTTAAATGTGTGCAAACTTCGCCACTCTGTGCTGTCTACATCTTTTTATATTATTAATGTGAATATGGATATAGAAAACCTTCGAAAACAATCACCAAATTCGTCGGTAGAACCGTCTTCTGGCAGCCTAGGATTCAGCCAATATGGTTTCCGTCTAGCTGGCCGGCCAGTGTGGCCGAGCGGTTCTAGGCACTTCAGTCTGGAACCACGCGACCGCTACGGTCGCAGGTTCGAATCCTGCCCCGCGCATGGATGTGTGTGATGTCCTTAGGTTAGTTAGGTTTAAGTAGTTCTAATTTCTAGGGGACTGATGACCTCAGATGTTAAGTCCCATAGTGCTCAGAGCCATTTTTGAGGTTTGCAGCAGCATGCACTATCAGCTCGGAGACCATGGCTGCGGTTACCCTTGACGCTGCATCACAGACAGGAGCGCCTGCGATGGTGTACTAAACGACGAACCTGGTTGCACGAATGGCAAAAAGTCATTTTTTCGGATGAATCCAGGTTCTGTTTACAGCATCATGATGGTCGCATCCGTGTTTGGCGACATCGCGGTGAACTCTCATTGGAAGCGTGTATTCGTCATCACCATACTGGCGTATCACCTAGCGTTTGGTTGTAGGTCTCGGTCACCTCTTGTTCGCATTGACGGCACTTTGAACGGTGGACGTTACATTTCAGATGTGTTACGACCCGTGGCTCTACCCTTTATTCGATCCCTGCGAAACCCTACATTTCAGCAGGATAATGCACGACCGCATGTTGCAGGTCCTGTACGGGCCTTTCTGGATTCAGAAAATGTTCGACTGCTGCCCTGGCCATCACATTCTCCAGATCTCTCACCAACTGAAAACGTCTGGTCAATGGTGGCCGAGCAACTGGCTCGTCACAATGCGCCAGTCACTACTCTTGATGAACTGTGGTATCGTGTTGAAGCTGCATGGCCAGCTGTACCTGTACACGCCATCCAAGCTCTGTTTGACTCAGTGCCCAGCCGTATCAAGGCCGTTATTACGGCCAGATGTGGTTGTTATGCGTGAAAAAGTAATCAAATGTTCAAATGTGTGTGAAATCTTATGGGACTTAACTGCTAAGGTCATCAGTCCCTAAGCTCGCACACTACTTAACCTAAATGACCCTAAGGACAAGCCGGCCGAAGTGGCCGTGCGGTTAAAGGCGCTGCAGTCTGGAACCGCAAGACCGCTACGGTCGCATGTTCGAATCCTGCCTCGGGCATGGATGTTTGTGATGTCCTTAGGTTAGTTAGGTTTAACTAGTTCTAAGTTCTAGGGGACTAATGACCTCAGCAGTTGAGTCCCATAGTGCTCAGAGCCATTTTGAACCCTAAGGACAAACACACACACCCATGCCCAAGGGAGAACTCGAACCTCCGCCGGGACCAGCTGCACAGTCCATGACTGCAGCCCCTTAAACCACACATCTAATCCCGCGCGGCCAAAATGTAATGACATGTCCGTTCTAGTATAATATATTTGTCCAATGAATACCCGTTTATCATCTGCATTTTTCTTGGTGTAGCAATTTTAATGGCCAGTAGTGTAGAATTGCTCTACCGCGTAAAACAGAATAAAGTTTCAACAAACGTTTACGAGTCAAATGCAAACTTATCGGGTGAAATGAAGATGTGTGGAAGCTAGGGTACGTTCTCGTGGAAATTGAAAACGGGTGTTGGGCAGATATAATGCAGACATGTTTGTTCTGTGCTAGCTGTTGGGACTGTCCTTTTGTGTTTAGTTCTTTAAGAGATGTGCAAGTAACAGACAGAGAAAAGGTCAGGTACTCTATCCTGACAATGTTCTGTAAGGATTCCCGTCCTCAAGATTACAAAACAACCGCGAAATCTATCTTACCACGAAGATCCCGACGACGTACCAGTGTAGTACTTACCACAGCTATTGTCTTGTCCCCATGCACATGGACGAGTACGATCAGAGATAATAATTTCCAGAAATACGTGACCCTTTTTAAAGTAATAAAAAGTGTATCATAGATTCCAGGTGGAGACAAGTGCCTCCTCTTGCCCCTCTTGTGGACCATACGGTGCATTTCATTCAGCTAAACAAACCCCTTGGCAATTACTCACTTTCACAGAAGGTAGAAGTATTATCTGCGTATCTTTTCATTGTCATTCTGTCATCCTCAGTTTTAATATCTCTTCTAACCCTTGTAAGTCCGCAGCTCGTGGTCTTGCGGTAACGTTCTCGTTCCCCGGGCATGGGGTCCTGGGTTCGATTCCCGGCGGGGTCAGGGATTTTCCCTCCCTGAGATGACTGGGTGTTGTTGTGACGTCTTCATCATCATCATTCATCCTCATTACGGTCGGAGGAAGGCAATGGCAAACCACCTCCGCTAGGACCTTGCCTAGTACGGCGGTGCGGGTCTCCCGCAGCTTCCCCTACGCTCGTCGGAGTATGGGACCTCATTAACCCTTGTAAGGTGGCAAGGAGCGGTAGATTGGTCGAACCTGATTGGTAGACTGAAATGCGATACGTAGGCAGGCGATAGCGTGGCTGATGGCAGTTAACCCTGTGGCAGCCACATGTTACTTGAAGGGGAAGTAAGATAACACATACAGATTGCGTAAGAGCAGGCAGTGCGAAGATGTGATTGCAGTTGTTCCCACCATTGAAAATGACCAATAATGGTCCAGGCTACTCTCGCCGGCTGTGCCAACAAACAATCACATATTACACATAAGAGACAAAGAAACTGGTGCACTTGCCTAATATCGTGTCACGCCCCTTCGAGCACGTACAAATGTCGCAACACGACGTAGACTCGACTAACGTCTAAAGTAGTTCTGGAGGAAACTTACACCATGAATCCTGCAAGCCTGTCCAGAAATTCGTAAGATACGAGGGAGTGGAAATCTCTCCTAAAGAGCACGTTGCAAAGCATCACGGATATGCTCAATAATGTCCATATCTGGGGAGTTTGGTTAGCAGCGGAAGTGTTTAAACTCAGAAGAGTTTTTCTGGAGCCACTCTGTTGCAGTTCTGGATGTATGGGGTGTCGCTTTGCCCATGTGAATTCCTCAAGTCCAGTTGAGTGCACAATGGAAAGGAATGGAAGCAGGTGATCAGATAGAATACTTTCGTACGTGTCACCTGTCAGAGACGTATCTAGACGTACCAGGGGTTCCATATCATCCCAACTGTACACGCCCCACATCATTACAGAGTCTCCACCAGCTTGAACAGTCCCCTACTGACATTCAGGCCCGATGGATTCATGAGGTTGTTTCCATACTCGTACACGTCCGTCCGCTCCATGCAATTTGTAACGCGACTCGTTACAAATCATCTACAGTCCAATGCCGGTCCTGACCGATCCAGGCGAGCGGTAAAGCTTTCTGCTGTGCAATCATCAAGGGCACATGAGTGGACCTTCGGTTCCGAAAGCCCATATCGATGATATTTCCTTGAATGATTCGCACGCTGACTCCTGTTGCTACCCCAGCACTGAAATCTGTAACAATTTGCGGAAGGTTTGCACTTCCGTCACGTTGATTGATTCTCTTCAGTCCTTGTTGGTCTCGTTCTTGCAGGATCTTTTTCCGGCCTCAGCGATGTCGAAGGTTTGATGTTTACCGAACTCCTGATATTCACGGTACACTTGTGAAATTGTCGCACGGGAGAAACCCCACTTCATCGTTACCTAGGAGATGCTGCGTCCCATCGCTCGTGCGCCGACTGTAACACTAAGTTCAGACTCACTTAAATCTTGATGACCTGCCATTGTAGCAGCTATAACCGATCTAACAACTGCACCAGACACTTGTCTTCTAAAGGCATTGCCGACCGCTGCGTCGTATTCTGCCTGTTTACATATCCCCTATTTGAGTTTTCATGCCTCCACCAGTTTATTTGGAGCTTCAGTGTATAATACCACGTTGAGAAACACGGTTTTATGTAACTGAGCTACAGAAATTCCAGGGACACCAAAGTGAGTATGTTTTACGTCGAGATAATTTGAATGACTGTCACAATTTTTAAAACTAAAACTAAGAGCTCCACATGTTTTAAAGTGCTCTTGTTTATAAAACATCATTTGTTACCACTTAAATACATGAACATGCAACAACGAAAGTATATCCTTAAGCACAACAGCATATAGACTCCTTAAACTGGCTGGCCATTTGGTTTATCTGTTATAATAATAATTATGATTGCGAAACATATCTTTCTTCCTCTAGACAAGGTATTACAGTGGAATTAGCATACATTTTGGGATGTGGTAA
This sequence comes from Schistocerca americana, assembly GCF_021461395.2. NCBI lineage: Eukaryota > Metazoa > Arthropoda > Insecta > Orthoptera > Acrididae > Schistocerca > Schistocerca americana. The sequence goes on along the minus strand of NC_060121.1, from coordinate 717,237,076 downwards.
TGTAGACAAATCCTAATAAAAACATACCATATTACATGTTCCGCAGCCTTAATTCGTTTCTTAAATACCATTGGTTGCCGATATGTTTTCATTCCAAGTACTGATACTCCAGTTGTTAGGGCTTTATTTATCGATTGTCATTTTTGAAGTTTATTGTTGCGGAACCGTGATTGAGTTTACGCACTTGAATCTCTCAATTGTGATTGTACTTGTGGTTTGGTGGCCGACTCTAATGTATCGTTCGGCAAGCTTCACGTATAAAGGGAAGTCAAATGAAAACTACGAAGATGGAAAAGAAAATCTACGGTGAGTACACTGTTTATTATTTCAAAAGTAATCGCCGTATCTGTTAATACATCTGTCCCACTGCGAGACAAGGCGACCAATGCCTTCATGGAAAAATGTATGCGGTTACCTACGGAATCATAATTGTACCTAGGCGTGCACATCTTCGTACGAGTTGCCAAGGCTATTTAGAGTACGCTGTAGATGTTTCGCTGGGTAGCCTTTACACATCCTCCATACAGTCCCGACCTCCCCCACTGCCATTTCAATATTTTTGGAGCGCTAAAGAAAGACATTTGTGGGCACCAATTTGCTTCGGACGAAGAGGCACACGCTTATACATCATCATTGTTCCGTAGGTAAGCGCAAATTGCTTTCCATGAAGGCACTGACCGGGTATCTCACACTGGGATAAATGTATTATCGGTCATGACGATTACTTTTGAAGTGATAAACGGTTTACTTACGTTTACCATACGCCTCGTTTTCGTGTGACTGCTCCTTGTATTTACAAACGATACGTGGCTACTACATTCGTAACTGAAACACAGCTGTTGGTTGTAGAGAATACGGTAGACGATTTCCTAACCGCAGAGTACCGGATTCGAGAGTGTTTGCTCGCGTTTTCAGGAAACTGGCCGATTCAGTGCGCAGCAGTCACTCCTCTCCACAACGTGAAGCTGAATATAAGTTCGATGTAGTAGAAGACATTACTGAGTTGATAAGTACGTAGTTCCTCAATAGAACATAGGATTTGTAGAAGTATCGGTGTTCCACGTAAGTGACTTTGTCGTACATAACATATGAACAGTGCCTATACTTATCATGTACAGTGAACTCAACACCTTTAAGATGGAGATGAAGGGACTACATTTTAATTTAACCTAAGTCTTGAATTACATGCTGGATGCATTCGAATCTCTGTCTTCCTCTACAGTTTTTATCCTCTACAGTTCCCGCAAATACCATGGAAGTTATGACCTGCTGTCTTAACAGATTTCCTCTCTTCATGTCGGTGTTTGTGCGGAGAACCTCCTCATTCCTTACCTTCTCATTCCAGCATTCTTCCACAGCATCACATCTCGAAGACTTCGATTCTCTTCTGTTCCGGTTTTCCCACAGTCAGTGTCTCAGTACCAAGCGATACTGTGCTCCAAACGCACGTTCTAAGAAATTTATTCCTTAAAAGTAAAACCTATGTTTGATACTAGCAGGCCTCTCTTGGTCAGAAATTCCATTTTTGTCCGTGCTACTCTGCTTTTATGTTCTCCTTGCTACGTCTTCGATGGCCTATTTTGCTGCCTGTGTATCAAAATTCTTTAACTACGTCTACTTCTTGATCTCCATTTCTGATGTTAAAGTGTCCCGGTGCTTCCATTTCTACTAATTCTCATTACTTTCATCTTTCTTAGATTTACTCTCAATTTATATTCTGTACTCATTAGTGTTAATTCCATTCAAGAGATACTGTAATTCTTCTTCACTGAAACTGAGCGTAGCAAAGTCATCAGTAAAAGTTATCATTAATAGCCTTCACCTTGAATTTTAATCCCACTCTCGATCCTTTCTTTTATTTCTGACATTGCTTCTTCGATGCATAGCCTGAACAATAGCGGTAAGAGACTACATGCCTGCCTTACATTCTTCGTTATTGATTCTCCAGTCTGGTTGTTTCCTCTTCATTTTTGTACATGTGGTGTGTTATCCATCCTTCCCTATAGCTTAAACCTATTTTTCTCGGAGATTAGAACATCTTGCACAACTTTACACTGTCGAACATGTTTTCCTGGTCCACATCTCCTATTAACGTCTCTTGATTTTTCTTCAGTCGTTCTTCGATTACCAATCGCAACGTCAGAACTGCCTCTCGTACCTTTACCTTTCCTAAAGTCAAACTAATTGTCATGTAACAGATCCTCAGTTCTCTTTTACATTCTTATGTGTATTATTCTTGTCAGCAACTTCCTATGCATGAACTATTAAACTGCCGGTGCCATAATTCTCGCACGTATCGGCCCTTTCTATCTTCGAAACCATGTGTGTGATGTTTTTCCTGAAGTCTGATAGTATATCGCCCGCCTCATACATTCCGCACACCAACCTGGATAGGCGTTTTGTTGCCTCTTCACTCAATGATTTTAGAAATTCCGACGGACTACTATTTATCTCTTCTGCCTTCTTTTATTTTAAGTCTTCCAAAATTCTGCTAAATTCTTATTCTATTACTGGATCCATTGTCTCCTCTCTGTCTACTGCTGTTTCTTCTAACACATCATCAGACAAGTCTTCCCCCGGCTACAGGCCTTCAGAGTACTTTTTCCACCTATCTGCTCTCTCCTCTGCATTTAACAGTGGAAATCTCACTGCAGTCTTAATATTGTCGCCCTTGGTTTCAATTTCACGGAAGGCTGTTTTGACTTTTCTGTGGGTTGAATCAGTCTTTCCAACAATCATTTCTTTCTCGATTGCTTCACATTTTTCATGTAGCCATTTCCCGCCTTCCTTCCCTGTACTTTCTATTTATTTCGTTTCTAAGTGACTTGTATTTCTGTATTCCCGGATATCGCTTATCATTTTTGTATTTCCTTCTTTCGTCGATCTGCTTAAGTATTTCACCTCCTATCAATGGTTTCTTCGCAGTTGCCTTCCTTGTACCAACAATTTCTGTTCAACTTCCGTGAGTGCCTTTTAAGACACGTTCATTCCTCTTCAACTAAAGTGTCTACTGAGCTATTCATAATCGCAGTTCTATAGCCTCAGAGAACTTCATGCGTGTTTAGTCAATCCTTAGTACTTCCGTATTCCACTTCTTTGCACATTGATTCTGTCTTACCAGTCTCCAAAACTTCAGCCTACTCTTCATCATTACTAAATTATATTCTGAGTTTACATCTGCTTTTCTGTACACACTACAATCCAATATCTGATTTGTGAATCTCTCTGTGACCATGATGTAATCAAACTGAAATCTTACCGTATTCCTGTCCTTTCCTTGTGATTATGGAACAGAATATTAGCTCCTACTAACTAATATTTACTGAAAAACTCGAGTAGTCTTTCTTTTCTCTCTTTGCTACTACTAAGCCTTTTTCCCCGTAATCCTTTCTTAAGCTGCCGTCCATACAGTCGCATTCTAGTCTCCCATGAGTTTTGGGTTTTTATCTCCCTTTACATACTGAATTACTTGTTCAGTACTCTTATACACTTTATCTCTTCATCCTTTGCTTGTGACACAGCATGTAAATCTGAACTATTGTTGTCGGTGTCGGTTAGTTGTCGATCCGTTATAACATTTTATGGTGCTGTTGGTATTCAAAATGGTTCAAATGGCGCTGAGCACTATGCGACTTAACTTCTAAGGTCATCAGTCGCCTGGAACGTAGAACTAATTAAACCTCACTAACCTAAGGACATCACACACAACCATACCCGAGGCAGGATTAGAACCTGCGACCGTAACGGTCGCTCGGTTCCAAACTGTAGCGCCTAGAACCGCACGGCCACTCCTGCCGGCGCTGTTGATATTACCCTACTTTCATCTGATCAGAAGTCCTTGTCCTCCTTTCGGTTTACTTCACTGATCCTCGCTATATCTAGAATGAGCCTTACCATCTACCTTTGCAGATATTCCCTTCGTCCCTGCAACGTTCAAACTTCTGACATTCCACGTCCCAACTCGTAGAACGTTACCCTTCCATTGGTTATTCGATCTGTTTCTCATGGTCACCTCCCCTTGGCAGTCCCCTCTCGGAGATCCGAATGGTGGACTTTTGCCAATGGGGAGATCGTCGTAACACTTTTCCAGTCAAAGATCACATGCCCTGTAGAGATACAATACGCGTCTTTAATGCAGTGGTTTCCATTGCCTTCTACATCCTCATGCCGTTGATCATTACTGATACTTCCGCCTTTTAGGGGCAGTTTTCAAACCCAAGGCTATTTGCAGAAGCCCAAAGCCATTTGTTGAATGAGAATGATTACGCCACTGATGATGTTTTTCTTTGAAAATTTAAACGGTGGGATGTACGAATCCGGGACCGAGAACGTTTTGTTTGGTAGTCAAAAACACTACCTCTAGCCCATAGGTGCAATTACAAAATAACATTTGACTCAGAATCGGAGATCAAATTCTAACTTATGCTACTGCTATTGTATATCATTGTTTAAGTAATTTGGTTCTTCATTTTTTTAAATAAGTCACGAAACGTGTGTTGTGCTTCTCACTTTTTCTTACGTCTTGTATTAAGTAAGCAAGCCATTTTTCTTGTTCCCTGAGATTTTGTCATAATAACAATATTAATAAACCTGGAGCAGGTTTTATACCTCAGAAAAGGCATCATTGACCTCTAATAATAATATGTAAAGCCTTTGTCTTTCTTTTAGTTTTCAATAACTTTGGGAAGCGATTGGTTAGCTGACGTGTCGATTATGCGCCATGCTCGAGGCATTATACGCTCATTTGAAATCTTTGTAAGACGAAAGTTTCAATATAAATTTCTCGTTACTAAATACGATTAAAGATTTTTTGTGTAATATAAAACTTTTTCTTACATTATACATCATTTTATCACGGCCCACCTTCACCAATTAATGAAAAAAATGGCTCTGAGCACTATGGGACTCAACTTCTGAGGTCATTAGTCCCCTAGAACTTAGAACTAGTTAAACCTAACTAACCTAAGGACATCACAAACATCCATGCCCGAGGCAGGATTCGAACCTGCGACCGTAGCAGTCTTGCGGTTCCAGACTGTAGCGCCTTTAACCGCACGGCCACTTCGGCCGGCAATTAATGAATATTGACAGTCTAATGACATGTTTTACTTTCTTGTACTCCTGTTGTGATCACTGTAATGTATCCCGATTCCGAACAATTATACACTCCTGGAAATGGAAAAAAGAACACATTGACACCGGTCTGTCAGACCCACCATACTTGCTCCGGACACTGCGAGAGGGCTGTACAAGCAATGATCACACGCACGGCACAGCGGACACACCAGGAACCGCGGTGTTGGCCGTCGAATGGCGCTAGCTGCGCAGCATTTGTGCACCGCCGCCGTCAGTGTCAGCCAGTTTGCCGTGGCATACGGAGCTCCATCGCAGTCTTTAACACTGGTAGCATGCCGCGACAGCGTGGACGTGAACCGTATGTGCAGTTGACGGACTTTGAGCGAGGGCGTATAGAGGGCATGCGGGAGGCCGGGTGGACGTACCGCCGAATTGCTCAACACGTGGGGCGTGAGGTCACCACAGTACATCGATGTTGTCGCCAGTGGTCGGCGGAAGGTGCACGTGCCCGTCGACCTGGGACCGGACCGCAGCGACGCACGGATGCACGCCAAGACCGTAGGATCCTACGCAGTGCCGTAGGGGACCGCACCGCCACTTCCCAGCAAATTAGGGACACTGTTGCTCCTGGGGTATCGGCGAGGACCATTCGCAACCCTCTCCATGAAGCTGGGCTACGGTCCCGCACACCGTTAGGCCGTCTTCCGCTCACGCCCCAACATCGTGCAGCCCGCCTCCAGTGGTGTTGCGACAGGCGTGAATGGAGGGACGAATGGAGACGTGTCGTCTTCAGCGATGAGAGTCGCTTCTGCCTTGGTGCCAATGATGGTCGTATGCGTGTTTGGCGCCGTGCAGGTGAGCGCCACAATCAGGACTGCATACGACCGAGGCACACAGGGCCAACACCCGGCATCATGGTGTGGGGAGCGATCTCCTACACTGGCCGTACACCACTGGTGATCGTCGAGGGGACACTGAATAGTGCACGGTACATCCAAACCGTCATCGAACCCATCGTTCTACCATTCCTAGACCGGCAAGGGAACTTGCTGTTCCAACAGGACAATGCACGTCCGCATGTATCCCGTGCCACCCAACGTGCTCTAGAAGGTGTAAGTCAACTACCCTGGCCAGCAAGATCTCCGGATCTGTCCCCCATTGAGCATGTTTGGGACTGGATGAAGCGTCGTCTCACGCGGTCTGCACGTCCAGCACGAACGCTGGTCCAACTGAGGCGCCAGGTGGAAATGGCATGGCAAGCCGTTCCACAGGACTACATCCAGGATCTCTACGATCGTCTCCATGGGAGAATAGCAGCCTGCATTGCTGCGAAAGGTGGATATACACTGTGCTAGTGCCGACATTGTGCATGCTCTGTTGCCTGTGTCTATGTCCCTGTGGTTCTGTCAGTGTGATCATGTGATGTATCTGACCCCAGGAATGTGTCAATAAAGTTTCCCCTTCCTGGGACAATGAATTCACGGTGTTCTTATTTCAATTTCCAGGACTGTATTTCGGAGGATTGAATTTCAATAATTCCTTTTCACTTTAACTGCTATTTCGAGGGATACATTACAATTCGTGACAAGATCAAGAACTCCCTTATATCGATGGTGTAACGAAAATCTACATGCCTTTGTGACGACACTTTTACTAGAACGCTTCTCTTTATATCTGTGATATGGTATAATACACAATCATTTGACTGGGTTTGTTGTGTAAATGCTTCGCCTTACAAAGTCCCGTTATCTAGAAGTTACGTGAAACGAGCTCCAACCATTACTGAAAGAGGTCCTTTGGCTACTAGGATGACATGTTCTTCCAGCATCACGGGGCCCCTGCAAATTCTTGCCGTCAGGTGACTCATAATCCAAACCTAACAGTCCGCGGAAGATGAATCAGTAGAAATAGTCACATTACTTGGTCCTCGTCGTCCGCGGATCTTACTAACGCTTTAGAATTTTTCTTGTTAATATGGTATAAAAAGGAAGTCTACCTACGCAAGAGACGAATTGATGGTGCAGATTATATATAGTGAGTCCTCAAAAAGATGCGAACAGGACCACAGAAGAGCTATACCTGTTTTGGTCAAGACATTTCGAAGGTGCACTGAAATCGGAGGTGGAATAAGTGAAAATCAACTTCGAACATGATCGACTGCCTTTCTTAACACATTTTGCGAGTATTTCTGGGGGTTACATTTTAACAACTGTTCATATCCATCTCGAGTGCGGAGCACACGGCAAATTGGATTTTTAATTTTTTTTTTTATTTATGGTACATGAAGAAGTTCAGAACTCAAATACAGCTCTCCCAAAGCAGTTCGAAGCAACTTTCAAAAATTCTCGAGAAAGTCGGTTTTGAAACTTCCGAGTCGTGGCTCAAGTGGTTCAAATGGCTCTAAGCACTATGGGGCTTAAGATCCGAGGTCATCAGTCCCCTAGACTTAGAGCTACCTAAATCTAACTAACCTAAGGACATCACACACATCCATGCCCGAGACATGATTCGAACCTGCGACCGTAGCAGCAGCGCGGTTCCGGACTTTCGGATCGTGTTTAATATGTTATCATAAAATAGATACTCCTCGACAACCAGTGTTGCCTTGTGGAGGAGTCCTCATTCGCTGGGCTGTTTTTGGAGCCATAAAGAAAGACATTCGTGGCCGTCGGTTTGCTTCGGACGAAGAAGAGCACATCTCGGTACACTCACGGTCCCACAGACAACCGTAAACAGTTTTGAATGAAGGCATTGACCGCCTTATCTCACAGTGCTATAAACGTATTAAGTTTGTCTCACCCCAGAGAACTTTCTCCTCATTGGCTGATCCCTGTCTGCCGAATGGGGATTCTGGAGTTGAGTACGGATGCGTGCAGCCAGTCCTCTGCCCGGTGTGTTGCAGCATCTCGAGATGGCATGGACTCAACACATCGCTGGAAGTCCCCTGCAGAAATACTGATCCGTGCAACCTCCATAGGCGTCCATGATTGTGAAATTTTTGCCGGTGCAGGATTGTGTGCACGAACAAACCTCTCAATTATGACCCACATGTGTTCGATGGGATTCATGTCGGGTGATGAGGATGCCGCATCATGCGCTCGAAGTATCCAGAATGTCCTTCAAATCAATTGTGAACAATTTTAGCCCGGTGACATGTTTGGGAACTTGAAGATTATGAATGGCTGCTAACGGTCTTCAGGTAGCCGAACATAACAATTTCCAATAATCAGTTCAGTTCGACAAGAGAACGCAATCCATTCCATGTTAACATAGCACACACCATTATGGGGCCACCACCGGCTTGCACAGTGCCTTATTGACAACTTGGGTCCATGGCTTCGAGGGGATGGGGCGGGGGGGGGGGGGGGGGGGGAGGGGCTGTGTTACACTCTACACTCAAACCCTACCTTCAGATCTAACGGACTGAAAGTGGGACTCACCTGATCAGGCCACAGTTTTCCAGTAGTCTAGGGCCCAATCGACATGGAACTCGCGTCGGTCGTCTGCTCCCATAGCCCATTAAAGCTATATTTCGCCCCACAGTCCTAACGGATACGTTCGTCATACGACCTACATTGATTTCCGTATGAAGATGGTATCTGTTCTTTCGGACATAAAGCTTACCGGCCACTGATCTTCAGTGCGGATGCACTCACATTGCCCAAACTGTTACGGGAATCGGTAGAATGACTGCCGCGAATAATGAGTATAGTGGGTAGGGGCACTACAGATGTTGTGCGTCTCACGGGGAGCGTACCAGAGATAAGTAGTCGCATTATTGTCAGTCTCCTCGATGGCTCTGTCGGATGCCGGCACGGTACCTCAGCGTCTTCGGTCAGAGGGTTAGTTGCCCTCTGCAATAAAAAAACTGAGTGAATGGATCAACGATGAACTTTAACAGGTGTCATGGAACGTCCGCCCCGAACATATCCAACGAACAATTACGAAAAAAATGAGATAAGAAAAAAAATAGAGCGTCTGCCATGTAAGGAGGAGATCCCGGATTCTAGTTGGGGCACACATTTTCAACTGTACCACTTGACATTTATCAACGCCTGTAAGCAGCTAATGGTCTGGATTTCACTGTAATTTCATACATTGATTTCTGCGGTGATTTCACACAACTTTGCTTTTCTGTTAGTGCTGACAACTATACGTGAACGCCGCTGCTCTCGCCAATTAAATGAAACACGACGCCCGCTATGTTGTCCGTAGCGACAGGTTAATGCCTGAAATTCTGGTGTTCCCGGCACACTCTTCACACTGTGGATCTCGGAATATCGAATTCCCTAACGATTTACAAAATGGAACGTCCCATGGGTCTAGCTCCAACTACTATTCCACGTTCAGTCTGTTAACTCCATCGTGCGGTCACAATGACGTAGGAAACCTTTTCACATGAATTACCCGTGTGCAAAGTTCTGCCAGCGCACTGGCATTTTTTATACCTTGGGCAAGCGATATTACCATCTGTATGTGTGCATATCGCTACAGCAGCATTTTTTTCACCTCAGTGTTTAATAAGAAATAACAAGACGCGAATTTTTCATAAAAAAGACTATTAGAAGTTTAATAAGCATGGATTTGATGAATTCTGTATTTAAATTACGTAGGTATTCGAACTGAATAAAAAAAACATTGAAAAATTAAGATCAAAACGATACTCCTCTCATGCGCCTTATATATTCTATACTTTTCGCAGAACATGCGCCTTTGTCTATTGAAATTCATCGACAGTTGAAGGAGACATGTGGTGATGGAGTTATGGATGTGTTGAAAGTGCATTCGTGGGTGCGACAGTTTAATGAAGGCAGAACATCGTGTGACAACAAACCGAAACAACCTCGGACTCGCACAAGCCGGGCTGACGACATGATTGAGAAAGTGGAGAGAAATGTTTCGGCGGATCGCCGAATGACTGTTGAACAGATCGCCTCCAGAGTTGGCATTTCTGTGGGTTCTGTGCACACAATCCTACATGACGACCTGAAAATGCGAAAAGTGTCATCCAGGTGGGTGTCACGAATGCTGACGGACGACCACATGGCTGCCCGTGTGGCGTGTTGCCAAGCTATATTGATGCGCAACGACAGCATGAATGGGACTTTCTTTTCGTCAGTTGTGACAATGGATGAGACGTGGATGCCATTTTTCAATCCAGAAACAAAGCGCCAGTCAGCTCAGTGGAAGATTCACCGACACCAAAAAAATTTCGGGTAACCGCCAGTGCTGAAAAAATGATGGTGTCCATGTTCTGGGACAGCGAGGGCGTAATCCTTACCCATTGCGTTCCAAAGGGCACTACGGTAACAGGTGCATCCTACGAAAATTTTTTGAAGAACAAATTCCTTCCTGCCCTACAACAAAAACGTCCGGGAAGGGCTGTGCGTGTGCTGTTTCACATCGAGCTAACGTTACGCAACAGTTTCTTCGTGATAACAACTTTGAAGTGATTCCTCATGCTCCCTACTCACCTGACCTGGCTCCTAGTGACTTTTGGCTTTTTCCAACAACGAAAGACCCTCTCCGTGGCCGCACATTCACCAGCCATGCTGCTATTGTCTCAGCGATTTTCCAGTGGTCAAAACAGACTCCTAAAGACGCCTTCGCCGCTGCCATGGAATCATGGCGTCAGCGTTGTGAAAAATGTGTACGCCTGCAGGGCGATTACGTCGAGAAGTAACGCCAGTTTCATCGATTTCGGGTGAGTAGTTAATTAGAAAAAAAAATCGGATGGCTTAGAACTCGAATGCACCTCGTAGATGTTACGATTCTGATTGGCTACTCTGTGTTCTCCAAATCGACATCCATTTCTTCTTGTATTGCAGTAGCAGACAGCTCTTTTTACCTGCAGCGGCCCTCAAGGTACCCTTCCCACCTATCTGGTCTCCATCCCCTGTACGCCGTAATTCTCACCGCGTCTGTGGCATTCGAAGAAGCCAACGTGCCTCCCGGGTCGTCTCACGAGGTGAGTACCTCAGGGAAACCTTGCTTTGTTGGCTGATTTCTGTATGGCTAACTCGGGGTTCCGGAGTTGAGGAACGATGTTCCACATTAGTCCTCTGTAACTGTTTCAGCATCCGCCATGAGGCACAGCGTGGAGCGTTATTTGTTACAGAGAACGAGCCTTGGAGCCTGGAATTTATCCAAGTGAGGTCTGCTAACCACAGGACAGTAATTGGCGGTGATACAGTTTTGTCTTTTTAACCACGTTTGAGTGATTAAAAGTGGCTGGCTACTCTTACCAAAACCGTTTCTCTAATCTAATTTTGCAGAGCTGATTGGAATTCATAGTTTAACATTTATTATCCGACAGGACCACAAAGAGATTCACTTGGGTTGGGAAAAAAAGTTGAGCGTGAAGGCCGCTGCATAAAAATGCTTCGGCAAAATCTTATTGTTGGGAAAAGGAAAAGGTTCATTCCGAAGAATAGAGATTACATCACAGTCAAGTTTTTCCGCAGTTCCTGTTTCCTGTATTTTCCTCTAGCATTTCAAGAATATTTAACACACATTTTATTTAATTACGAGCATGAGTTTGCTATAATTAAATGCTGAAATACAGATTCGAAAAGGTTCTTTCTTTTTATTTCTGTTGAACTCCGCTTTCTTTTACAGGGTCAGATTACGAGCACTGTTCACACACAACAGCGACTCATGGTATCATGGCTCACAACACGCTGTCTCACTGAATTTCACTGCATCGTTTGCGGCCCGCGCATAGTCTGGCGAAGGCGCGCCGTGGACTCTAACGAATGCCGACACGCACAGGGGACTGCCATCAGCGATAACAGCCCACCGCTTTGTGCTCCAAATCGGCTAATACGGCGAAGGCTCCATTTGCTGCTTGCCTGTGAGCCCCCGCTGCTGCCAATTTCCCGCAACCAAGGCATCATCAATTTGGTGAGAATTGCGGCCGTCTGTTACAATGCGGCTTTCTCTCCATTACCTGCTTCAGACGTGGAAACCTCGGAGTCCATGAGGAAATATTCAGCCTCAGCCAACCGATGTACCGTATTCCCTTGACTTGTATTGTGTACCTGAAGAACGCTCTTGGCTACCGAAATGCCTAGTAACTGCGGAAAAGAGATCTTTCTTTACAAAAAGATGAAACAACGGCCATAAAAGTTTAAGGGGACCACACCCTGCCTATCTAACCCATATTAATTTAGGCAAGTATTTGACCCATTTCCGAAAAAACTATTTGTTGCAGGACCTTAATATTTTTACTGTATGCTACATGAAGATAATAGTCAACTGTACTAAAATCTACTTTATCGATTTTATAGTTTTTAAGAAATACTTTTTTAAATTTATTAACAAAAAATATTTGGTTTTTTCTGCATAAAATATTTTTATTGTGAACCTGCTAATTGGGGTATATTAATGAATGTAGTACCAGAGGTGGCTTTTATGTTATGCAGAGTTTGAAATTTTCATTCACTTATCTGTGATAGTGTCTGATATAATGTGACATATGTACTGAAAATTTTACTTTGCGGGAAACTGACTTTCAAGAAAAAAACATTTGAAATTTGTTACTTACAGTTAATTAAAACTGTCCTGTTGTGCATGATGTCCCTTCTTTGGCCTCTAGCAGGTCTTCCAGCTTCTTTTTCACCTTCCTAGAGGTTTGTCTTGCTTTCTTGGCCATATTAGATGCAGACCTGTCTGCATCGGCTATCCTCATTTTATTGCAATGTTACAGCCCAGTGATCCTATTTTCACCAGGATTAATTCAAAATGGCTCTGAGCACTATGGGACTTAACTTCTGAGGTCATCAGTCCCCTAGAGCTTTGAACTACTGTAAGTAGGCTGTTTATGTTTTCTCTATGTAAGTAGGCTGTTTATGTTTTCGCTATGTAAGTAGGCTGTTTATGTTTTCTCTATGTAAGTAGGCTGTTTAGGTTTTTTATTGGTAACGCCACCTCTGTATGACAATCACTGGCTGTGCTGTGGGCAGTCTGTGTCTGCTTTGCATTGTTGTAATACTCGCCATTGTAGTGTTAGGCAGCTGGCTGTGAACAGCGCGTAGCGTTGCGCAGTTGGAGGTGAGCCGCCAGCAGTGGTGGATGTGGGGAGAGAGATGGCGGAGGTTTGCAATTTGTCATGAACTGATATATATATTATGACTTGTGATGATATTAAGGTAAATACATTGTTTGTTCTCTATTAATATCTTTCATTTGCTAACTATCCCTATCAGTAGTTAGTGCCTTTAGTAGTTTGAATCTTTTATTTAGCTGGCAGTAGTGGCGCTTGCTGTATTGCAGTAGCTTGAGCAGCGAAGATTTTTGTGAGGTAAGTGATTTGTGAAAGGTATAGTTTAATGCTAGTCAGGGCCATTCTTTTGTAGGGAATTTTGAAAGTCAGATTGCGTTGCGCTAACAAAATATTGTGTGTCAGTTTAAGCACAGTCATGTAAAATTGTTCAAAGGGGACGTTTCATATGGCGACCCTGCCAACTTCGAATGACTCTGCTGTGGGTTTGCTCCATTGTGGCCCATTACCTGTCAGCATGTCAAGAGTCAGCACTGTCTTTCCATTGGAAGGACAACACTACTTCTTCAAGACTGCATGGAAGTCCACTACTTCTGTGTGCATTGTCTTTTACTGCTCAGACTTTGAGAAAAGAAACTGCATTTTTACTGTGATGAACAATTTGGACTATCTTTATGGACTGTGAGAAAATTTTAGCTTTTGACCAACATTGTATTAATAAGTGTGTGCATTTTATATCTTTGTTACTGTAATTATGAAAAATTTTTCAAATCTGTATTGGCCACTGCCCAATCCCATTTGTAAAATATTTTTGTGGGGAGCATGGGGGCTATGTAAGTAGGCTGTTTATGTTTTCTCTATGTAAGTAGGCTGTTTATGTTTTCGCTATGTAAGTAGGCTGTTTATGTTTTCTCTATGTAAGTAGGCTGTTTAGGTTTTTTATTGGTAACGCCACCTCTGTATGACAATCACTGGCTGTGCTGTGGGCAGTCTGTGTCTGCTTTGCATTGTTGTAATACTCGCCATTGTAGTGTTAGGCAGCTGGCTGTGAACAGCGCGTAGCGTTGCGCAGTTGGAGGTGAGCCGCCAGCAGTGGTGGATGTGGGGAGAGAGATGGCGGAGGTTTGCAATTTGTCATGAACTGATATATATATTATGACTTGTGATGATATTAAGGTAAATACATTGTTTGTTCTCTATTAATATCTTTCATTTGCTGACTATCCCTATCAGTAGTTAGTGCCTTTAGTAGTTTGAATCTTTTATTTAGCTGGCAGTAGTGGCGCTTGCTGTATTGCAGTAGCTTGAGCAGCGAAGATTTTTGTGAGGTAAGTGATTTGTGAAAGGTATAGTTTAATGCTAGTCAGGGCCATTCTTTTGTAGGGAATTTTGAAAGTCAGATTGCGTTGCGCTAACAAAATATTGTGTGTCAGTTTAAGCACAGTCATGTAAAATTGTTCAAAGGGGACGTTTCATACTACTTAAACCTAACTAACGTAAGGACATCACATACATCCATGCCCGAGGCAGGATTCGAACCTGCGACCGTAGCGGTCGCGCGGCTCCAGACTGTAGCACCTAGATTAATTCCCAGCTTTTTCAGTACCCAACACTTTCCAATATTACCACAACTGAATGTAATAACAGCATCGCGAACTCCTGGTTTCATTGTAAGCATGCCTACAAATACAGTTTAAGGAAGGCGGTTCCAATTTACACTGTTGAAACTTTTATTTGGGTTCTGTGTCTGCCCTTGCAGACATTTCCTTAGAAGGTCAGGATGAGCCAAGTCTCTGAAAATAGGTTTAATTGCTATAATAACAGCAGCAGGAAGAGAATGTTGGTGAGAATAAGATTCTCCAGTTGCCTGAGCCCTGTTATATTTGCACCACGAATTTTCTCCTGCTGGACACAATTCATGACATGGCTTATCATCAGTAGAGGACTTATGGAAGAATATGGCCCAAACATCTCTCTTCATTGAATCCAGATTTTCTTTATTCCTCCTAATTGCCTGCCATAGTATACCTGCAAGTTTTCTATAACAACTACTCGCAATTACACTTGAACAAAACTAACCGTGTGTTTGAAAGCGTGTTGTCTACAAACAGCAGTAACAAAAGAGTACCGACCGTTATTATCCAAGAATAGCCAACACACTCGGGAGTAAAAAAAAAATCCATAACGTGCAACGTAGGGGATATAAAGATCTAAAATATATGCAAAAAATGGGTGACAGAAAAGTGGGCGTGGTACATAAACACACGTGGTATGAAAATGCTCTTTAAATCCACGAAAAAAAATTTTTCCGCAAAATCCTTTTCAGAGTACTTAAATAAAACCTTAATCTATGAAATAGGATGAAAACCAAAAATAGATTTTTTTTACCTGAACCACGGTGTTGTCCCCTTAAGACATAAACTAAATATTAGATATACAGGGGGTTTCAAAATGTATATACGGGTTTTAAGGCTTTGTAGCACATATTACATTCACCTTACAATTATAAATAATATACCAAATGAAAGAGAAACGCAAACAGTTTTTCTTACACTTACTCAGTGTGAATACAGATCACACATCGAGTCGATAGGGGAGTTGTTCCGCAACCTTGATCAATGTGTCAGGAGTAACTGCTGCAATAACACTGTTTCTAAAGCCGGATAGATCAGCTGGTATCGGAGGCACATACACATGATCGGGTCAGATAGTGTCTGAATGTGGAGGTCATGCATAAAATGCTGCGTCAACCGGCCCCTTGTGCCCAACCCATTGCTCGAATAAAACGTCGTTTAACCAGTCGCGTACTGAATTATGCCAGTGAGGCGGCGCACCACCTTGCTCCCAAATAAAGGTGTGTTGTTCAGGTTCTTCCCACTGAGGCACGGGCCATAGCTGTAGTACATCAAGATAAGAAACATCAGTTACAGTTGATTCACAGAAAAAGAAAAGCCCATAAACTTCCTCGGGGGTATTTCTTGGGGCTAAGCGTGAATGACTCGCACTCGTTCAACAAGTTTTTCAGTCACTCTTTGTCATTCCACGTTCTTCCTATTGCTGACAGGTATACAAACAAAACTGCTAGAGTTGCTGTTTCATTTGGTGTATTATTTACAATTGTAAGTTGAACGTAATAAATGTAATAAATGCTACAACGCCATAAAACCGGTATGTTTATTTTGAAACACACTGTATTTCCTGAGTGTTTTGATGTGACGAACTTACGGCCTCTCGTGTCACATTATAAAGTAAATGCATTTCATCTGGGTTCGTGCACTCATTCCTTTACGTTTACTGTTGCGCACCGACCATGTGTGGTAAGAAACGCATAAAGCAGGAAGTGGTTTGCAGTAGCGCCAGCCGCAGGCGTGCGTCAGTGTTATGCCTTACAAAATAACAGAGCACCAAGAAGGAGTTGTGCGACATAAACGAAAGTTGGTAGGCTTGTTTCTAAATGTTCAAATGTGTGTGAAATCTTATGGGACTTAACTTCTAAGGTCATCAGTCCCTAAGCTTACACACTACGTAACCTAAATTATCCTGAGGACAAACACACACACACTCATGCATGAGGGAGGACTCGAACCTCCGCTGGGACCAGGGGCGTGATTCTACATATGAATGATGATGTATATTCAAATTTCGCTCCAGTCGGTTAAGGGTGGCACTAGTAGCCTCATTATGAGGATACAAATCAGGTCCGATTTAAATACGTGTTGTAACGATGGTGGGCGTTAGTTACATTCGAGATTGGACGCAGTGCGTTGATGTTAGTCTAGAATGCCTTTAAGGCAACAATGGTGCCATTATGAATACCTAGTGGAACACGCCTACGAGAAACTGGATGTTTCTTCTGCGATAATGCGGAAACATTGGCACGAATGTAGCCTCTGTATACTATTGCTGGCAGACTCCGGCAGGCCATGTGGCACTACCGAGAGGGAAGACCTCAGTGTTCGGCGTATAGTTCTGGCGTGTCGTACTGCAACTGCAGCAGCAATTTGAGCGGCAGTTCTCACTACAGTGACCCAACGAACTACTACAAATCCGTTAATTCAATAACAGCTCATAGCCAGACGCCCTGTAGTAGGCATTCCATTAGCTCTAAACCACCGCCATTTGCGACTTCAGCGATATCAGGCGGGAGCTCATTGGAGAGCACGATTGAGGTCTGTTGTGTTTTCTCATCTTCTTATTTATTCGTGTCAGAGGTACACTAAAATGAACTCATATACAATACATAGAAAGAAAACTATACAGTATTCATCCAGAATTGGGCAACTTTGATAGCACTGCGTGCTGCAGACTTTACGTCCTTCATGCTATAGCTGGTTAGGCATGAGCTGCATTTGAAGAGATGCCGGGTTGTCCGCAATTCACAACATTCGCACAGTGTAGTGTTGGCAGTTGGAAGTTCCATTTAAGGAAATTGTCCCTCGATCTTGTGACTTCGGTCCGTAGCCTGTTCAAGGATTTCCAGATGACCCACATTTCCATGTGTCGAGGCGGCAACGATTTTTGTGGTGTCATCCAGTTTGGCAGGTGTTGGCATCTTCCTTTCCACTTGGTGAGTCGGGTAGCCACAGCTGATCCTGTGAAGCTGTTAGGAAACTCTTCTTGGACTTCAGTCTTGGCTTGGCAGGTTGATGTCCAAAATGTGGACGTGAGGTTACTGTATTTGATTTATGCCTCTAGATATTAGTGGCGGCCTCTCTTCTGGTGGAGCAATCCCAGCGAGACATTGAACTTTGTCCATGGGGGTTGGCGTTAGGCATCCTGTAGCAATCCTACATCTGTCGTTTAAGGCTACATCAACCTGCTTTGCATGTACTGAATTGTACCACACTGGGCTAGCATACTCTCCTGCAAATAGCATAAGGCAAGCGCTGTTGTTCTTAATGTTTGTGGATGTGTACCCCAGTTCGATCCCGCCAGTTTCCGAAGAACGCAGTTTCTGGAGGATACATTCTGCTTAGGCTTCAGACAACGCTCCTTGTAGGTCAGTGTACGGTCGACAGTGACACCCAAATACCTGAGGTGGGAACAATATTCTAGTGAAACTCCATTCCAGAATATTTCAAGTTTAATGTCAGCTTGTTTACGTTTCAGATGAAACTTGCGTTTTCTTAGGATTGTGTGGGAGTTTATTCTTTTCACAGCAAGTACCAAGCTGTTGTTGACCATGTGTAAGCATCATATCTACGTCTTCAAACCGATTACCCTGGGCAGCAAGAGCAAGGTCATCAGCAATATGAAGTTTTTGCATCCTGTAGGCTGTGGTTAATCGTTAGTGTACACATTAAATAAAATAGGTGATGAAAACTGGATCTACTCGGTGCCAGTGACGGACGTGTGTTGGTGAGGGGTGGCCAGTTGAGGGCACGCAATCAACCCGTCTGCGTGTTAGACACAGTGTGGCTACACCTAGAGTTACGGTCTGATAGATCTGGTGATTCGACCTCTTGTGCTGCCATTCATGAACATCACTCCAGGGGGTGTTTTCCAATACGATAACGCTCGCACACTTACCGGTCTCGTAACTCAGCATGCTCTACAGAGTGTCGAAATGTCTTCGACTGCTCGATCACCAGGTCTGTCTCCAATCGAGCACATAAGGGACATTCTGCAAAGACAACTCCAACGTCATCCGCAAAAGTCAGTATTAAACGTTCCTGTACTGACCAACCAAGTGCAATAGGCGTGGAACTCCATGCCCCTAACTGACATTCAGAGTCTGTACATCACAATGCCACGCGCTTGCATACTTGCGTTTAACATTGTGGCGATTGCACCTGATATTAATGTACCAGCATTTCACATTTGCAGTGGTTTATCCCGCACTAACATTAATCCATGATCTTAAAATGTTAATCACTTGAATATGATACCCAGACAAAAGTATTCCCGAAATTTCGTTACTGCACCTTAATTATTTTTCGGTGTTTCGATTCATTTTTCGTCAATGTAGATGACACAGCAGTACCTAAGTGCCAGAGGGAGGAATCATTTCTTCAACGAGAGCCGCCGAAATGTTTAGTATATGCGCCGCAAGGCATGGTGAACCCCAAACAAGTGCAGTTCGGAAGCATATAAATACCTGCCCATTTTACACCAAAGTCAGGTTTGGTAGCATCTCATCTCTATCGCTACGGGGCCCTGACGCTTGGGATTCTGTTCGTGGTGCACAGTTCGACTCTGTGTCAGGGCAGTTCGCCAAGAGACCACGGGACTTGGAGCCGTCACCACATCGGTCTAGCACCGGCCCTGGAAAGCAGATTTCCGGCCATCAGGCGACGTAGTGGGTCACTGCGTTACGTCACCTGCCTGCCGCCTACTGGACAGTGCAGGACGCGCTAGCCTAGCCACAACACACGCGGTCAAAGCTAGCCGAGACCACCCGGACCTGGAATTGCCTCTGACAGAGGCAGTTGTGTCACAAGTCACTGCGCGGCCGACGCCGCGTTCTCTGAAGTACTTCAAGGCAGCAGTGCACAGGAAGCCACTGACTGTCTCAGTCACGCTGTTACTACCTGCATTGAGCCACGACGGGAGCAGTACAAAAGCTATTTAGAATTTCAGGCTGTTTCACGGATGCCACATGGTGTTTTCCTTCACTGTAGAACCAACAACTATAAAAATTTACTCATTGCAAATTACACCTTGCTCTCAAGCTTGCATTCAGGGGTACCCTGTTCTGTCTTTCTGGGACTGTTAGTTGTATATTACCTATCATACTGATTTGGAAGATATATTTCAAAATTATTCATCGAAGTCATATGAGAAAATTGTAATTGAATGTGGACTGGGGTAAAGGAATGATAGAGGAAGGCGCTTGATGGAATTTTACGCAGAGCATAATTAAACTTCGCTGACAACTGCTTTAAGAAACATGAGAGAAGGGTCTATACATGGAAGATACATGGAGAAACTGGAAGACTAATTATGTCATGGCAAGACAGAGATTTTCAAACCATAGACGATGTGGTCTCTGACCACAATTTGTTGGTTACGAACTGTAGATTAAAACTGACAAAATTGCAAAAGGGTAGGAAATTAAGGAGATGGGACCTGGATAAGTTGAAAGAATCAGAGGTTGTTGAGAGTTTCAAAGGGAGCGTAAGACAACAATTGACAGACAAAGGAGAAAGGAAGACAGGAAAGACGATTGAGTAACTTTGAGAGATGAAGCAGTGAAGGCAGTAAAGGATCACATAAGTAAAGGAACAACGCCCTGTAGAAATCCTTCGGTATTACAGGAGGTATTGTATTCAATTGATGAAAGGAGAAAATATAAAAGCGCAGCAAAGGAAGCAGACAGGCTGGAATAGAAACGTTTATAAAATAAGTGTCATAGGAAGTGCTAATCTGCTAAGCTGGAATGGTCGGACGGCAACTGTAAGAATATAGAAGCATTTATAACTACAGGATGGATAGATATCAAAAGTAAGGGAATTAAAGAGGCCTTTGAACAAAAGAGCTCAGAATGAAAATCAGTGCTCAGCAAAGAACGGTAATAAAGGGTATACAACGTAATGTCACAGAAAGGAAAGAGAATGTAGAAAAAAATGAGTTGGGGATATAATATTGTTAGAGGAATGTGACAGAGAACTGAAATACCTAAGTCGAGACAAGGCCTATGTAGTAAAAAACGTTCCGTCAGAGGTACTGACATCCTTAGTAGAGCCAACCATGGCAACACTATTCCACCTGTTGCCAAGACGTGTTACATAGGAGAAATACGTACACACTTCGAGGAGAATGTAACGCTTCCAATACCAATGAAAGCAGGTGCTGAGAGGTGTGAATTTTGCGGAACTATCAGTTTACGCAAAATACCAATAATAATTACTTACAGAACAATACAGAAACTGATAGAAGCCGACCTAGGGGTAGATCTGTTTTAGTCTCATAG
The DNA here is from genome assembly GCF_021461395.2 of Schistocerca americana. Classification (NCBI taxonomy): domain Eukaryota; kingdom Metazoa; phylum Arthropoda; class Insecta; order Orthoptera; family Acrididae; genus Schistocerca; species Schistocerca americana. The sequence continues at coordinate 717,216,086 of NC_060121.1, read as the reverse complement.
AAATTTTGGAACACGAGGCAATACTGACCCTTCGACTTATCTTAGAATATAGGTTAAGGAATGGACAACAGTCGTTCATGGCACTTGTAGACTTACAGAAAGCTTCTGACAATGTGGACTGGAATACACTCTTTGAAATTCTGAAGGTAGCAGGGGTAAAATAAAAGGAGCGAAAGGCTTTTTATAACTTGCATAGAAACCAAACGTCAGTTGTAAAACCCAAGCGGAATGAAAGGAAAGGAGTGGTTGAGAAGGGAGAGAAACATGGTTGTAGCCTTTCCCCGATGTTCTTAAATCTGTGCATCGACCAAGCAGTAAAGGAAACCAAAGAAAAATTTGGTGAAGGAATTAAATTTTAGGAAGAAGAAATAAAACCTTGCAATTTTGTCAAAGACAGGAAAGAACTTGGAGACGCAGATGAACGGATAGGACAGTGTCTTTGAAAGAGGATATAAGGTCAACACTAAGAAAAGCAACACAATGTCAATGAATGGAGTCGAATTAAATCAGGCGATGCTGTGGGAATTAGATTAGGAAACGAGATACTGAAAGCAGTAGATAATTTTTGCTATTTGGGCAGTAAAATAACTGATGATGGCCGAAGAAGAGGGAATACGAAATGTAGACTAGTAATGAAACGAAAAGCATTTCCGAATAAGAGAAATTTGTTGAAATAGAATATAAATTTAAGTATAAGGAAGTCTTTTCTAAAGGTATTTGTCTGAAATGTAGCCTTGTATGGAAATGAAACGTGGATGTAAACAGTTGAGATGAGACGAGAGTAGAAGCTTTTGAAATGTATCACTACAGAATAGTGATGAAGGTTAGTGGGTAGGTCATATAACTAACGAGGAAGTACTGAACTCAACTGGGGAAAAAAGAAATTTGTTGCAAAACTTTACTAAAAGAAGGGATCGATTGAGGAAGTTTCTGACACATCAAGGGGTCATTCTTCGGCCTGAAAATCACAACAACAAAATCACGTCTGGCTATTAGTGTAAGTTTCCTATGGTCTTCAAGTAAAGAAAGCACTCCTCGCAAAAAGAAGTCTTTATTTGAGAAAGTAATTTCTTAGAATCCTCGTTTGGAGTACCGCACTGTCTGGAAATGAATTTAGTATTGTGCGCAACTTGGAAAAGAAGAATGTTCAAATGTGTGTGAATTCCTAAGGGACCAAACTGCTGAGGTCGTCGGTCCCCAGATTTACGCATTACTTAAACTAACTTATGCTAAGAACAATAGACACACCCATGCCCGAGGGAGGACTCGAACCTCCGGCGGGAGAGGTCGCGCAGTCAGTGACATAGTGCCTCTAAACGCGCGGCCACTCCGCATGGCGGGAAAGAAGAGAACAGAAGCATTTCAGATATGTTGCTTTTGAAGGATACTGAGAAATCAGTGCTCTTATAAGAAAAGAAATGATGCTGTTCTCCTAGGAGACGACGACGAGTAAACTCATGTGTGAGAAACACTGGTTGTTAGAAAGGACACAATAGTAGGCTGGATGGTAACCCGTAAGGGATTAACTTCCATTGTACTAGGTAGAACTGTAGAGGGCAGAAAATGTACACGAAGGCAGACAGTGTAAGATGTACAACAAATAATTAAGGCCGTGCTTCTTTGAAATGAAGAGATTGTAAGATGTCCATGCTAAGGAATTTGTTGCTAGCGCACTCGATGGATTGCTCACGCGCTACCTGCGATATGTAAGTTATAAGAGAATCTGAGGCCAAAGAGCAGTGTTGACTGCAGTAGGAACTGTGTTGTAGTAGCAGTAAGTAGTTGCTAGCGAGCAGTCGTGTGTATCGTGTTGGCTGGGCCGGTCGTGGTGGAGCGATGGCGGAGTCCGAGTATTGTAGTATAAGGTAAAAGCAGCCTCGCGCATATGTAGTATTGTTATATCAAGTCCCAAGTAAATGTTTAAAAAAATCTCTTAATAATAATCTTTCTCATTAAAAGTAATCCCTGACAATCATTCATTTCAATTTAAAGAATTTACTAATTTCTCCAATCCTTGTCCATCCCGATTATTGCAAAGAAAAACCAGTTGTTCCTTTCATACATGACAAATCTATCGGCCAGCATTTCACTGGGCTGTGCCACAAAAATTTATTGTAGGAGCAGATATATATGCGTTATCCGGCGACCTAATTAAGGTAAGATTTTTCAATTTATTCAGAATGAATTTTCAGGGCCATGACGCAGCATTGCTGACGTCCAAAATTTACCAGTATAAATTCACAGTCCATTATTGAAACGTTATAAGTGAGTCACATTTTCATTATTCCTAGGTTACGGAATAATAAACTGTTAGAAGGTTACGCTGAATGTGAATAAACGACATAAATATATTTTTTACTGTTGAGAGGTTTAGGAATTTTTCTGTTTTGAGGTTACACTAAACGTGAATACTATTTATATTAATATTTTCTGTTGGGAGGTTACGGAATTTATTTTGTGGGGAGGTTACAAGGTTACCATGGAGAGCAGGTATTGGCGGATTGCATCAAACCAGTCAGCAGAGTAATGAATCAAATGATCATCGGTATCATCATCGTCAGCCATTTGAGATTACCTGCTGTATAAGAGCCTCCCAGAGATTTTCCCTTGCACTAAGATCTTAATCCATACTCATCTATGTTACTCCTTTCAGTTTCCACGTGGTTTTCGTCTCGAACTTGTTTTACATCCCCAACATGAACAAGAAATAACACTTTGACAGCTACTTGAGTAGTTGTATGTATCACTTTAGTTGTGAGGAGGAATGGAAGCCGTTGATACGCAAGATGATCCCGATTGCACCGATAATATTTCAAATGTTGCTCATAGATACAAAAGTAAAAAAAAAAAAAAAAATTAAAAAATATGAACGAAAATCGAAGAGCGACAGTCTGCAGCACTTTATATAGTAAAGTTACCAAAAATCAAAACACAGTGAACAGCGGAAGTGAAGCTTTAAGTAGAAATATCTACGTTGCTAACAGGCATACAGATATCAACATACTGGAAACAAGGATTACACATAGCTTACAAACCAATAAAAACACTCTAGTCACATTTACAGACACCAATAGAAAAACCAGACAGCTATTGCGGCACTGGTATATACCAGCTGGAATGTCAAATCATTGTATCTGGGAGTGACAGGCAAAAAATTCAAAACGAAATATAAAGAACACATATGAAGCTCAAAATATGAAAATAGCCATTATACCTTTCCTGAGCACATAATAAAACATGAAGTGAACCATGTAACCTAGAACTGGATATGCAAATTGTTAGGACGAAAAAACACAACAAAATACTCATAAGGTTAGAGATCAACTTTCAGATGAAAAGAACTCTTGCAGCGAACAAGGAAGTGATAAATGGCCAAATCAAGAAAACTGACAACTCGACAGAACTGCGAATCCCGGTCATGATGATTGACAAATATGGACTGAAAGTCCTTGAGACGGAGAAACGTCAGATTACGACGGTAGGGAAAATCAACCATATAAGAGAAAGGACTAGAAAACACTGCAATACATGGTCAGATTGCAAAAATAGAGAGAGTTTATGAGTTGACTAAAATCTTTTAGAGCAAAAAGTGCATCTCATGGAATCCAATTTAAGACTCTATCAAGACGTTCTTATTTTCTGACTGATTTTATGCAGATCTCCATGCTGCTCTATTTTGTGCAAGCCTCTACATCTCCGAACAACTACCGTATTCAACATCATTTTCAATCTGCTTAATATATTCATCTCTTGGTGTTCCCCTACTATTTTCACCCCACAAACTTCCCTCCGATACGGAACTGCTGATCCCTTGATGTCTCTTAATGTGTTCCATCAACCGATTCCTTCTTCTAGTCAAGTTTTCGAGCTAACATCCCAAAGATGTTCAGGCTCACATGCGGTTCCTCTTCGTCGAAATGTCTTGGCTCAAACTCGTGTAGAGGTTGATCAGCACGTGTCACATTACATGGCCTAAGTAGACACTTGTAACCCTTTGGTTAAATTGACTGGCCGATGGCAAGTTTGAAAATACGAAGTTAACATAACGTATAAAATAGTAATAATAATATCGGGAACTAAATTAACGACCCATAAAAGATGTAGGCCACACAGTTGCGATTTGGTTAGAATAATGTTTGTTCAGAAAGCAAACTAATAGCGAAAGTGGTCGTATTTAGAGTTACTGTTACACTCGAGTGCATATCCATTTGACACAGTTCGATCATTTACAATCCCATCGCGAAATACAAGTTCGATACTCCACCTTGTTAACTATATGAAAAGTTAGAGTTCACACCAGGGGCGCGGCTGCTGGCCACTCAGAGTCTAAGTCCCGCTATACCACACAACGCGAAATTTTCTAAGTCGTTTCACTTCCTACGTGCCTAAAGACCGGCTGTCCGCTTTCGCGTCTCAATCCGAACTGTACCCTTAGATGTCTCCAGCCGAACTGTCCGCTTTCGCGTCTGCTCCACTCACAGCCCGTCCCCGGCCGTGTTTCCTGCGTGCCAAGCATCTTCGCTCAACTGACTAGTGCAGTTCCCTTTCCTGAAGACGTCCATCTGATTGGCTACAGCTTATTCTACATTATTTTATATTTTAAAATATTTAAATAATCAAAGTTTGACCACTTTCACGTTCTAAATAAAGTAACAATAACATCCATTGCATAATCAACGTTAAATTCCTTTACATAAATCCAATACAATTTCCTTCTCAGCTTTAAATGCCAGGGCAAGTAGCCTTGCACCAATGTGCTTTCTCATAAATAAACCATGAACAAATGTAACTGTTATGCACTAAACTTTACAACAAATATTCTATTACCTAATGATTCAATAAGGTGTCATCCTATCATCGTTCAATATGTTTTGTGTGGAGGAAATGATGATCTGATGCTTAACTGAAAATACTGATAATTTAAGTTTACTATATATTTTAAACAAATAAAGTTACAGAGTTGATATTTATAACATTCGTCATTTTAATGATGCTCTTATACATGAAATTGAGAGATTGTAGAACACTCTCACTTCTGATTCGGTGTTACGCAGCTTCATGTTATTAGGGAATATATGATCACTATTACTAATTTGACTTCATACATCATGATGAAATGGTGGGCAGTAGTTAATGCTCTTGCTTGCGTGCTCTAGGGAAGGAATAATGGGGTAAGCTTTACCCGCATTCAAAGAATTTGGGGGCTGATTCAAATTATTGCAGAAAAAGTGCACGGCGACGTTGGGCCAAGGGAAGTGCGTTTCTTTTCTGAGGAACCTGGGAGGAGACATTTCCAGACAGCCGTCCTTGTAGACGCACTGAAATGGCCAGCGCATTGTATACTGGAAATAAGGCAGAGGATGGGCCCTTGTTAGGGAGGAAGCTAACAAAACAACTCTGAGCGTTCAGCGAATTTCTGTGGGACAGGGCCACTGGCGACCAGATGTCCAGAGTCTGCTACAACACATATTTGTGAAAGCACGAGGCTTTTAGCGAATTTATTGCCGTTCTTTGGAAACTTTGAAATGGATGCAAGAGGCTAGATAATAAGCTTTTTATGGAAGGCTGTAGTTGAATCCTGGTCATGTTGTTAGCAAAAGACTTGGTGTAACCGTGTGGGAAAAAGCCCGCGAAGCTGAATCGTTTTTCCTTCTCTCCCAATTAACTTTAAAGTCTCTGATTGGTCAAATCGGTTTATGCAGAGCAAGGGGCGCTCTCCGAGCTTCGAACGCTGTACTCCAGCTCGCGATTGGCATGTGCTAAAGTGGGGGAAGTCTAAGATGTAAAAGTGCTTTGCTACCAAGCTGAGGACGAACCAGACAAAAAGAAAAGAACTCACTCTTGCACTGGCGCTTCACTAGTAAAGAACTGCAGGTCTCTACCTAAATGGTGAGACTTGTGTCATTTGCTAGTGTGCCACTTAGAACCTGTCCCAGTCACCTTCCGAACCATCAGAGGTACTGCTTCTAGCATCATGCACACAATGAGTGATGCATGGGTGAACTTATTTGTCTTGAGTGGGCTCTCTAAACATTTGACATATTCCGTCACACATAGTCGTGGCACGGAGTAAAATTGGTTTGGCAGACTAGGAAATGGATCCACCTGCACACTAGAATCTACCAGAGTTTCAGAGATTCGTAGGAAAGTACTTAAATTCCGAATTAACCGAACGCGAGACCGCGTATTTGAATTTTCCGGGCGCGCGCCATTAACAACAGATTTCTACCGTCCACGACTACAGTCGCCGAACGCATTGTGGTGTGCGGCCCTGACCAGCAGCAGGGTAAGGTATTCGCTGCTATGGCATAGTGCTCCAATATATGTTTCTCAGCACCCTGTTCTTTCAATCCATATTTTTCTTTTTGGAATGGTAGAATATAGATGTTTGATGGTGGCGTAGTTTTTGTGCCGTATCCCGGATTCACATGTATGAAGTCAGATAAAGTGATTAATGTTCCGGTTAGCGTCGTGTGTCGAACCCCAGCTGATCACTTTGTCCACCATAGAGCCCATGTTAGTGGAAGCACCTGTCAAATAAAGATGTTTGTGTGACGTTTTTTTTTTGTCTTGTTATGTTAAGATTGAATAAATATATTGTCATTTAGATCACAACTTATCCCTGAGTTCTGATTAACAGTAGCTTCTCATTTTATTGTTAAAGTCTAGATTTGAAAAGTAAGTAGAACATTTTCAAAATATCGATCACTAAGATCGACCAAAGCCTTCATATTTTAGCATTCAGGTCTTTGTTACAAAACTTGTTAATTTCACTTTAACTGTAAATCCTATACTACTATAGATATGACCAATATTCAAGTTTTATTGGGATCCCCATGAAAATTATGGAGGATGGCAGATTAAAATCACTGTAGCTTCATTCCCTGCACTACTACAGAATTAAATAGTTTTTATGAATGTTTACCTTTATGGCCGATCTTAGGTCTGCCAGATTTAACACTGCTACATCTCCTTGGCCACAAAAGCCTTCTACTGGGTTTCCCTATGATGTAGGTCCTCTACTGTCTCACTCGCACACTACAGCGCTTATGCCTAAATAGACAATAGACGCCTGTGAGTTTCCCCATCTCATAGTGAATCTGTGCCTTTTGTCCTGGACGACTGGGTTCGTTTCACAATTCCTGTAGGCTGACCCTTTCGGCCATATATTTAAACAGAGCGCAATGCTCGTTAACTCACAAGTTGTGCCACAAATTTCTTTTCTGATCAATTCTATTCAGTATCTTGTCATTATTTACATCATCTACCCATCCAACTTTCATCACTTCTCTGTAGCGACACATTTCCAAAGTTTCTATTTCCTTCTTGTCTGAACTGTTTGCCATCCACGTTTCACTTCCATACATGGCTACACTCAAATACCTTCAGAAAACACCTCCTGACACCAGCAGAGTCTGATTTAATTCAACTCTATTCCATTACCATGTTTCACTTTTATTTTTGTTTATTTTACATCCTCTTTTCAAGACACTATCCTTTCTGTTCACTTGCTCTTCCAAGTCTTTTGATGTCTCCGTCAGAACTACAATGTCATCAGTAGATACAATTTTTTATTTCTTCTCCCTGTACTTTAATTCAACTCCCCCATAGCCGGTCCCAAGCCCTGTTGTGAAAGGAGGAGGGGGAGGACTAACACCTCATTGAAAAACGTGGGTTCACCTGGCCCGGGTGATAGTACCCCGTAACGGCTCCTTGCCAGGGATACAGTGAAGACCTCAACGACAAGGAGGGCAGAGAAGATGGACTTCGGTACTATGGAGCTGGTGCAACAGGCACCTTTTCTCTTTAGATAAAAAAAATGAGTACAAGTAGCAACTGTACTCCAGAGGGGCGGGTACAGACGGCATTTGACTCATAGTGAGCGGCTGATTTTTGGCTGGGCATCCTACTGCCTATGTGGAAACTAACGGGAAACTACCACATTATATTCCCAAGCAGAACATGGTATGTCTCTCCATGTGAAAGAGTTAAAACTTCCCCTCATTCGGATCTCTGGGAGGGGAACACATTGAGAGTAGACATATTTGTAAGGAAGAAAGGGACAGCGAAGGAAGGAAAAATAAAGCTCAAATGGCCCTGAGAACTATCGGAGTTAATATCTGAGGTCATCAGTTCCGAAGGATAAGGATTGGAACATGGAAAGTGAGGACACCACTGAAAGCAGGAAAGCTAGAAAAAGCAAAACAGGAGATGAAAAAGAACATCTTAGATACCCTCGGTTTGTGTGAAATGAGATGGGGAGAGAATGGGAAGATACAAAGTGGAGGTTATAAGCTCAGAGGAAATCAAGAGTGGTGAAAACGGAGTAGGAATATTGATAGGAAAAAAAAGATATTGATGAAAGACTGATGATGATACGACTGAAGGGTAGTTCAAAAGATTTAGTATCAATACAGGTACATATGCCAACCCTCCAGCATAGAGATGAGGAAGTGGAAGAGTATTATCAGAACATACAAGAACTAATTGAGAAAGAAAATAGAAGTGTCTGCGTTATCATCATGGAGGACTGGAATGCAGTGGTGGGTGAAGGAAGAGATGAAGATACAGTAGGAAAATTTGGATTAGGAATAAGAAATGGGAGAGGTGAATGACTAATTAGTTTCTATAAAGAAAATTCATTAGCCGTAGGTAACACATCATTTGAACACCACAAAAGGAGACGTTACACTTTGATATCAAATTTGAATAGGGAAAGATACCAGTTGGACTACATCCTGATAAGAAAAGATTTAGGAACTGTTTGATGAATGCCAAAACTTATCCAGGAGCGGATATAAATTCAGACCACAACCTAGTAGTGCGAGAAATACAAGTGAAGTTGAAAAATGTCTGGAGAGGTAAAGCAAAGGAAGGATTAAGCACAGAAAGGCTCAAAGAGGTAGGAAATGCATCAGATTTGGAGAAAAGAGTTATAGAAAAATGGGTAAGAGGTAGTGTTGATGAAAGTGTTAATGACAAATGGATAAAAATGAGGGAAGGACACATGGACTCTGCCAAAGAAGTACTAGGAATTAGAGTATCACAAAGTACCAGGAGAGAATGGATAACAGAAAACATGTTGAAAAAGACGGAAGAGTGGAGAAAGTGGAAAAATGTAGAAACTGAAAAAGGCAGAACAAGGTACAGGAAACTGAATAATGAATTAAGAAGAGAAACTGAAGAAGCGAGGGGAAAATGGATGAAACAGAAATGGGACGAAATAGAGAAAACAGAGAAAGAGGGAAAGTGTGAAATGATGTATAGACTGGCTAGTGAGATAATTTTTTAAAGTAAGAGAAAGAGGAATAACACGGAAACAGAAAGAGCTGATGGTACTCTAGCACAAGAACCACTGGAGGTTTTGAACAGATGGCAAGAATACATTGAATGTCTGTACAAGTGGATGATATTCAAAGTGAGATTAAGGGTTAAGAGGAGCAATATGTACCGAAAGATGGAAAGGGATTGAGCATCTTAGAGTCAGAAATAGAAAAGGAGCTGAAGGAGATGAAGAATAGTAAGGCATGTGGAATTGATGATTTTCCAGCAGAACTGTTGAAGAGTCTGTAAAACAAGGCGAGAAAAGAAAAAGTCTATCTCTGTAACGAGATATATGACAAACGGGAATGGCCTGAGGACTTCCTTGCAACAGTTATGATACTGATAAAGAAAAAGAGAAGACTAAAAAATGTGACGAGCATAGGACCATCAGTCTAATTTCTCATGCAGCTAATGTCTTGCTGAGATTGATGAATAGAAGGCAATATGGCAAGCTGGATATAGGGATTGCAGAGGAGCAGTTAGGATTTAGAAGAGGAAAAGGAACAAGAGATACTATTGGCCTGTTAAGAACTATAGGGGAAAGATAAATGCAAAAAGGTAGAGAAATCTTTGCTGTTCTTATAGATTTAGAAAAGGCTGTTGACAGAGTTCAGTTGAACAAGCTGATAGATATTTTGAAGAGGAATGGAGTTATTTGGAAAGAGAGACGACTGATACAGAAGCTATATTTACACCAGAAAGTAAGGATAAGGATTGGAAATGAAATGTCAGAAGGAAGCAACACCTGACGATGTGTTAGACAAGGTTGTTGCCTTGCTCCACTGTTATTTAACGCATGTCTTAAAGAGATTATTGCGAAAGGCTTAGATGGCAAAAGAGGAATATGTATTGGTGGAAAGAAAATAGAATGTGTAAGATTTGCTGATGACATGGTATTAATGGCAGAAAGTGAGCCAACATGGAATAACAAGCTGAAAGATCTGAATGAAGCTTGTGCGGAATATGGGAAGCAAATAAACACAGCAAAAACAAAGATTATGGACTCAGTACAAGACGCAGACTGTCCAATATTAAAATAAGACAATCTAGCATTAGCCAAGTAAGTGCATTTAAATATCTTGGAAACACAATAACTGAATACTTGAGATGTCACCAGAGGGTAAAAACTCGAATTGCCATAGCGAAGGAGGCATTCAACAGAAATAGGAGACTCCTATGTGGCAAATTAGATAAGGGTCTAAGGAAAAGGCTAGACAAATGTTTTGTCTGGAGTGTGGCACTATATGGAACAGAAACATGGACGCCGAGACGAGAGGATTATAAAAGGTTAGAAGCATTTGAGATGTTGCTGTGTAGGAGAATGGAGAGAATAAGCTGGATGGAAAGAGTGAGTAATGAAACAGTATTGGACAGGGTTGATGAGAGAAGATGTCTGCTGAAGGTTGTAAGAGGAAGGAAAAAGAACTGGTTGGGACATTCATTGAGAAGCGAGTGCTTGCTAGCAGATGCTTTGGAAGGTTTGGCTTGTGGGAGATGACTGAGAAGAAGAAAGACATACGAGATGATAGACGACATAAAGGGATGAGGAAATTATGCAGATCTGAAGAGGATGGCAGAAGACCTGACAGCCTGGAGAACTACCATGTGAAAACGTGCCTTAGGCAAAACACTGATGATGATGATGATGATGTACTTTAATTCCATCAACAAATATTTCTTTTGTTTCGTTTGCTGTACGTTAGATGTGCACATTAATTAACTTCGGGGGTGGGCTACAGCTCGGTCTCATTCCTTCTCAATCACTGCTTCCCTTTTATGCCCCTTGACTCCTGTCTCTTCTATGTACAAGCTGTAAAAAGCCTCTCACTCCCTGTCTTTTATCCTGCTTCGTTCAGAATTTCTAAGAGTGTATTCCAGTCAGTATTGCCAAAGGCTTTCTATAAATCTACAAATTCAATAGATAACCAATCTGCTAAGGTAAGTCGCAGCGTTTGTATTGCATCACGTGCTCCAACATTTCTCCAGAATCCAAACTGATCTTCCCCAAGGTTGGCTTCTACAATTTTCTCCACTCTTCTGTAACTAATTGCTGTTAGTATTTTGCATCTGATTATATTCAGTACAGTCACCAAATGATTTCATTGGAATCCAGATTACTACTTTCTTTTAAGTATGATGGTATTTCACCTGTCTCACCAGGTGGAATAGTTCTGTTATAGCTGACGTTCCCAAGGATATCAGTAATTGCGGCGGAGCACCGTCTATTCCAGGCGTCTTGTTTCGACTTAGGTCCTTAAGTGATCTATCGAATTCTTCTTGCAGTATCATATCTCCCATCTCATCTTTATGTACGTTCTCTTCCCTTTCTATAATACAGCCTTCAGTTTCATTTGTGTAGCTCCTCTATATTCTCTTTCGACCTTTCAACTTTCCCATCTATCCCTGGTACTTTTTTTCCATCTGAGCTCTTGTTATACATACAGGTACTTCTCTTTTCTCGAAAGTCTTCTTTAATATCCCTATTAATAGGATCTATCTATACCCTAATAATAAATACTTCCATATTGTTACATTTGTCCTCTGGCCGTTCCTGCTAAGTCATTTTGCATTTCCTGTCAAATTCATTTTTAAATGTATGTTTTCCGTTTCGCTTGCTTCACTTACTGCACTTTTATAATGTCTCCTTTTATCAGTTAAATTCGAAACGCCTGTGATGTCCTCTAATTTCTGCTAGGCCTCGTCTTTTAACCTGTGTGATCCCTTGCTCCCTTCAATATTACATCTTTCAAAGTCACCCAGTCGTCTTTCACTGCTTTTCTTTCTCTTGTTTCAATCAATCTTTGCCTAATGCTCTCACAGAAACTCCCAACAACTTCTGTTTTTTTTTTTTTTTTTCATTTTATCCAGTTTCCATGTCCTAAATTTTCTACCTTTTTGGCAGTTTCTTCTGTTTTAATCTAAAGTTTTCTTTTAATAAATAGTGTTCAGAGTCTACATATACCACTGGAAATATCTTACAGTTTAAAATCTGATTCCAATATTTATGTCTTATCCCTATACAGACAGTCTGAAATCTTCCAGTGTCCCCATATCTCCTCCACATATACCAGCTTCTTTCATTATTCTTAAATCAAGTGTTACCGATGATTAAATTTTGTTCTTTGCAAAATTCTACCAGGCGGTTTCTTCATTCATTCCTTTCCCCCAGACCACATTTGCCTAATATTTTTCCTTCCATTTCTTTTTCATCACATAATTTTTTAATTTCTTCATCCTCTGTGGAGCTAGTTGGCTTATAAACTTGTACTGTTATGCTGGGTGTTGGCTTCGCGTCTATCTTGGCTTCGACGAGGCGTTTACTATGCTGTTCATTATAGCTACCCATATTTCTTCTTGCATAATCATTATTAGAGATACTGCAGCATTACTCATATTTGATTTTGTAATTACAACGCTATTCTCACCTGATTACAAGTCGATTTCACTATTTCCTGCTGTATCTAAATACACTCTATCCATTTCTCCTTTTGAATTTTCTAAGCTACCTACCCGATTAAAGTGTCTAACATTCCACGCTCCAACCGGTAGAGCACCTGTTTTGTTTGTCCTTATGACGGTATCCTCCTGAGTAGTGTCCTCCCAGAAAGCCCAGTAGGCGACTATCACACACAAAATATTTTACCCAAGAGGATGCTATCATCAGTTAAGCACACAGTATCGCCCATACCCTCAAGAAAAATAGCGGCTGTAGTTTCCCCTTGCTTTCAAATTTTTGCAGTACCAGTACACTAACGACGTTGGTTGATGCTACAAAGCCAGACCAGTCTATCGTCCAGACTGTTACCCCTGCAACTATTCAAAAGGCTGTTGCTTCTCTTCAAGAACCACATGTTTGATTGGCCTCTCAACAGGTACCCCTCCACTCTGGTTTCACTTACGACACAGCTTTCTGTATCTCACACAAGCCACTCCACCAACGTCAAGCTATATGGTTCATGCAGGGTCTAGGAGGTGAATCACTGTAATACTGTGCTCAAAACAGAAGGACAATACGCCAGTGAATGCCACTCTCTGAACTAGAAGCTAAGGAAATCAGATATCCAACAAAGGAGAATCCTACGAAAGGTACTGTGTGTAACTAAAGGCCAGCTGAGGAGATCTCGATGACAATGAGGAAAACAGGACTTACATTTTTTGGACATCTGTACAGAGTGGACAAAAATAGACTACCCAAACATGTATATCATTAACTCTGGAATAAGACCACCACGAAGCGGATTAGAGAAGCTCGTAATACAGAGTTCCAACACGCCAGAGAGTCTCTTGTTAGAACAGAACATATTTAGAAACAGAATACAAAGTCTGTAAGGGTTTCAAGTCGAAAGGAAAGCTACAAAGTCTGGAAAAAACCTACTGAAGAGCTAAAGCAACAGCGTTCGACCCATATTAAGGCGTATTAGAAACAAAGAGCTCTCCGGACGGACAAAGGCGATAAAATGGAACTTCTCCTTGATACTAAGTGGTCAATTCACCATTAAAAAAAGCAAAAACATCAACTGGATTTTAAAAAAAGTTAAATAAAAAAACTGGTTATGAATAAAATTCCCTGGTTACATAAAAACCAAAAAGTGGTATTGCTGAGACCTTGCTCTCTGGCAATGCAACAGTTTACAACTGAGGAACCCGACTAGAAAGATGTAATGACTTTAAGAATATACTCATAATGTTTTATTTCTTCCTTAAGTCTGTTCACAATATGGTCGTAAAGTCTTGAGAAAATGTGAGAACAAATGATAGAGATCAGTGAACAGTTTGTAAACGCAGAAACAATTACCATTCAAGTTGCCCTGTGGAGGAAGACGGCAATTGTGCAGTAGATTTTATCGATTTTGTGCCGACTGAATGGGTAGCTAAAGCTTTTTTAGTTATTTATTGTACGTACAAAGCTAAGACAAGGATTGTTTTGTCATTGACTCACTGCATAGGATCAGCTGATGGTAAACTGTACAGTATCCGCTCTCTGTCAGTAACTGTGGTACAACACCTGATAACGTCATTGTCACTGCCCTAATTGTGCGGCTGGTTCCTGTGGGGCCGTTAGCAAACTAATTAACACTATGCCCATTGTTAGTTGCGAGACGTGGGCAGAACCATATCCCTCGGCGCGACCGGTACCTTGAAGTAGCCACGACGAGGGAACAACCTATTTTACTGCGCTTCACGTCGTTTACTGTCAACACAGCGGTCATTACGGTAATGTTACAATGGCTACTGGACGGGGGATTTACGGTCCAGAGTAATACAACCATAAGTGCTTTATATTCTTGTGTATTAGTAAGACGGAAACAAGACTGCTACGTTTCTTAGTGATACGTAGCGAAGAAAATTTAATATTTTGTTGATGAGCTCTGCAGTTATGCAGTGGAAAAGAATCCCAGAATGACATGAAAGGAGAGTATATAATTGGTCGTAGCTCTTTTAAATTCGTGAAATGATTTCATACAGTGACTGCAGGAATCCCCTTACATTAGATGGGAAAGGAGGAGGAGGATATTAGTGTTTAACGTCCCGTCGACAACTAGGCCATTAGAGACGGAGCGCAAGCTCGGGTGAGGGAAGGATGGGGAAGGAAATCGGCCGTGCCCTTTCAAAGGAACCATCCCGGCATTTGCCTGAAGCGATTTAGGGAAATCACGAAAAACCTAAATCAGGATGGCCGGAGACGGGATTGAACCGTCGTCCTCCCGAATGCGAGTCCAGTGTGCTAACCACTGCGCCACCTCGCTCGGTAGATGGGAAAGGAAAACAGTTCAAGGGAAGACGGATGCACCCTTAATTAAAGCAATTTGAACTCGGAATAATTGGAACAATTACTCTCCCAAAACCTTAAGAAGAAATCATCACTTACGGTTACATATAGTTTAAAAAAATAAATTCAAATTAATTTCAATCTTAATCAGACTAACCATTAACAGGATCATCTGCAGCTGCGATTACTAAATACCAAGTCCAAATATTCAGTCTTCAGGATAGACTAAGTATGAAAGTTACGTGCCAGCAGTTTCGATCCAGCAAAATTTTATTTTACATTCATGGAATGAATACAACACGAAATAATGGCAAAATAAAAAATCATATGAAACATTGACTAATAGAGAAAGTAAGTTCAAAGTATCCAAATATTAGTACAGTAAGTACAGGCTGAAATAGTCTGATTTAGAAAATCTGGAGTTTAATCGTAAATCGGATAATATTACCCATCTCAGGAGAGATGTAAAATATTTGGCAGGAAATATTAACGTAAGAGCTTGCAACTAAGAGCATAGGCTAAACAAACTTAAGAATACGCTGCTAGCGCGAACAACTCTACTAAGGTAATGTCGGGCAGCCATAAACACTGCCGAACAACACCACTGACACAGCAACAGGTCCCCGCGGGCAGGAGTCATACTAATAATGCGCAGTCGCTACACGTAAAATTAAGAGCTGTTAACAAACACCACTCAGGTGGAATTTCAGCTAAAAGATAGAGGTTGAGGAAATGAAATTCGCCCTCGCCTTAAAACGTAATGGTTTAAAAGCTTCAAACCTGCCGTAATAATGAAAATAGTAGCGTTACTGTAAACTGCGCAGAGCGGACACTGCTTAATAAGACAAAACGGTAAAATGATGGTGTGATAAACGTCTGCCATAAAACAACTTAACTGAATAAGGTGAAATCATTAATTTCAAAAAATTGCTTGAAATAGGAAAACAATGAAGAAGTCACCTACGCTACACAGCGAGACAGTTGTTTGCTCAAAGCTGAAACTTCTATGAGAAACGGGGGCTTATCTATTGAAGGTGGTGCTTAGTTGCAACCATTTACAAGTAAGAGTCTCTTCCATGGCATTGTGATTCCGGGACGATCGACAAAACAGTTAGAACAGCTTGCATTAGCTCCGCAAATTTCGTTAAAACAATTAAAAAATTAAATAATAAATCCAAGAAAATATCTCTAGGCTTTAGAAAAAACCACTTAATAAACCAGATTTAGAGCTTATGAACACTTTAACAGCACTAAATACTCAATTTCATTAAACGGTAAGGGTAACGACAAATTCCCGGCTGGCTCGGAGGAAAATAACACTGATTTGAAAGCTTCCAGATGAGATCCATAAACCGAAAGTCACACTTGCGGGCATAGTGCGAGCGATGCCAACCGTTACTACACCAAGAAGTCGTAATTCCATAATTTCAGCCCAGTGCAAAACGCCAGCATCCAAAAGCGCACAGCATGGACGTAAGGGAAGACACCTCAGCTGAAGCAAACTGAAGGCCACTAACGGTGTACTGGCAACCACCCGGTCTGTACACAGAGCCCGCAATCCACACAGCCGACGGGCCAAGCACTATCGGCGTAGTCCTCTTACCACGTATGCTCCCAGACGCTAGCCTCTCGACCCCTCCTTTATTGAGGTTCGATTTCCCCCAGAAGGGGGCGTGCTGGCAGCAGCTTAGGACGCCGCTCTTCAGCCTACAGAGTTTTTCTTTTTAAATAAAGATGATAAATAAAAGCAGTAATATAAGAAACTGAGTCCGCCTTTATGCAAAACACCTTGTTGTTTGTTTATTTCTTTATTATCCGAAACTAGTTTCGGTGACAAATATCGCCATCATCAGTGGGGATTTTTAATCTAAAAGATGCAGAAAATGGTATGGTTGCACAAACACAGAAAAATATTACTACATTTTTACAAATCGTCTTTTGAAATATAGTTTTATATTGATACTCTCAGATTATCTTATTTATTGTATTTACAGCATGTTTTAAGCAATTATTGGCACTGTTTGTGACATATTTTTTGTGCTCTTTCTTTCTGTTGCCGGCGATAAAATCGGTGACTTAAATGGTCAAATGGTGGAAAATTGTAGAGCTTAATACGTAAAACAAAGGGTTGGCGATGCTAATAAAATACGCAGGAAGTATACAGGTAAAATAATAGACAGACAATTAAAAAACACGGCGACAGTCAGATTTCTGTTCGCAAGAGATATTAAAATCACACCCAGCAACAGCATGATTTCTGTTAGCAACACTGTGGAAAAGACACACAACACTTAACACTCACTTGACCACTGCACTAAAAAATTGGCACAAATGTGACACACCACAGCCGAGGGCAGATGGGGGGAACCTGGAAGATGATGCGAAAGATAAGTGGGAAGGAGAGGAAAATCGAAGTGGGGGGAGGGGGGGAGGAGCTGACGAAGGACAAGGACTCATAAGGGGGGGAGGGCTGGGCAGACGCGAGAGGGAGTGGGGAAAGGCAGAGGAGGAGAATGCAAAAGGACTCGGAGGGGGGGGGGGGGTTGGAGGGAAGGGAAGCAGAGAGAGGGTAGGCAGGGAAAAATCAGGATGAAACGGGGGTAGAGGGCGCCCAGGGAAAGGACAGAGGAAAGGAGGGGGAGTTGAGGATCAGAGTTGATAGGAGGCAGAGAGGGCATCATCCAGGAGGGGGACAGCAGCTACCTTGGAAAAAAAGATGAAGGGTGCAGAGATGGAGGGTAGGGGGGACACAACAGTGAATGGGCAGCAGAGGGCGAGGGTTGCAGAGGAGAAGAGCAACCAGGGGATGAGGGGGATCAAGGCGGCAGGAGGTGTAGAGTATGCTGATATGTTCGAGGAATAGGAGCTGATGGGGGAAAGGAATCAAGTCGTAGAGGATTCGCGTGGGGGACGGGAGGCGTATACGGAACACGAGGTGCTTTACAGCATCTAGTAGCAGGGAAAGGACTCAACTTCTTCAAGAACCTTGCAACTCTTCTCTCGATGCACTGGAGTGTGAAAGATGAAACAAAGCACTTGGCAATCCGTGCTCATAACACACCCGTCGTAACACATGTTCGGTGGTGGACACAAATAGACCAGCTGCCTCGCTGTGATACTGTTGTTGCGTATGCTCTCATGTAAGTGTCAGCATTCTTGCCGCCCAACATTCTCCCCACCCCCCATCTGCCTTAGCCTGTGGTGTGTCATGGTTCAAATGGCTCTGAGCACTATGGGACTTAACATCTGTGGTCATCAGTCCCCTAGAACTTAGAACTACTTAAACCTAACTAACCTAAGGACATCACACACATCCATGCCTGAGGCAGGATTCGAACCTGCGACCGTAGCAGTCGCGCGGTTCCGGACTGAGCGCCTAGAACCGCTAGACCACCGCGGCCGGCTGTGGTGTGTCATCTTCGTGTCTACTCTTTAATGCTTTAGTGCAGTGGTTAGTGCGTGTTAGGTGTTGTGCGTCTTTCTTTAAGTGTTGCAAACAGAAACTATACTGTCCTAGGTGTGATTTTTATCTCTTGCGCCAGCGGGAGTGGCCGAGCAGTTCTAGGCGCTACAGTCTGGAACCGTGCGACCGCTACGGTCGCAGTTTCGAATCATGCCTGGGGCATGGATGTGTGTGATGTCCTTAGGTTAGTTAGGTAAGTAGCTCTAAGTTCTAGGGGTCTGATGTCCTCAGAAGTTATGTCTCATAGTGCTCAGAGCCATTTGAACTATTTATCTCCTGCGAACACAAACCGGACTGTTGCCATGTTGTGTTTTAATTGCCTATCTACTAATGTACCTGTCTGCTTACTGTGCGTCTTACTTAGCATCAACAACGCCTTCTTTTTATATTTTTTCCACAACTTTCCTCCGTTTTACAATTTAAAATCGTTTTTATCGCCTTTTTTTATTGTTTATTATCTTATTATTATGTTGTTAATGTTCTGTAGGCTGAAGAGCGCGGTATTACGTTGCTGCCAGCCCACCCCCTCTGGGGGGAATCGAAACCCAATGAAGGAAAAATAAACCGCCTAACGGACATAGGCCAATGTGAATTACAAAAATTGGAAGCGAATTTCACAAAGACACTTACAGAAGTGCATACTGAGGGAATTTGTATACACAGGAATAATGTATCCACACTAAAAGCTTCTGCGTTAATACAAAAGGAGAAGTCTCCAAACACCCCAGACCAAAGATTACAGAGATTGGAATGATGATATAATAAAGGAGGACGTAGTATTTTTATGAATATGTATCTATGTATTTAGTATAAGATATTATTTCATTTCTGTTAAAATACTTGTTTCATGTGAACTGTCATTTGAAAAAGAAGTGGACATTCCACAAAAGCATCGCATACCGTGGGGAGTCCACGGTACCAAAAATCTTGGCCTGGAAGACCTTTCCTCGAATGGAACAAATGACAGTCCAATTACGCAACCCATTCTTGATTGATCCTATGACTCTGACATATAATATCTCACCCGAAGAGAACATATACCTATTCTGTGGTGTGTGGGGTTGATCTTTTATTCTGTTATTCTGCACAACGGATTAATCTGAGATGTACCCTTTACCCTGTCGCTCCTGCAAGATGCAATTTCCACCCCCCACACTACTACAGAAATCAGACAGACGCTCCTAACGTTCTAAAGAGAAATGCCTGAAAAACTTTCAGCCATAAATATCTTCTGGAGTCGTCCGCTGTAAGGAAATGACACAAAATTCACAAAATTTCTTACGTAATTAGTGGGATACTTGGGTACTGGAGTAGTACTAGTTAGTTTAAGAAACACATGAAACTAACGAAAATTATTATTTATTTTGCAAAAATTCTGAGAAATCACAATGGTACTTTTAGTTATGAATTGAACAAGTTATATCCTGGTTCTTTTCAGAATGTGAAGTTACCTCTCAAGGATAGGATTCGCTAATGAAATTTCTATACAAAGTTTAATATTGTTATTGACTTGACAGAATGGCTGAGAGTCGCACCTACTCAACTTGAATAATTATCCTTTAGAATGTTGCTAGGTACGGTTGTGGCTGTCGTGTGTGAAATGCAGTGAAGTGTACTGTTGTGGAGGAAATATGGGGCTCGCAATAGCTGTAGCGCACAATACCGTAAGCTGCGTTGACTGCTGTCTGCGCCGCTCGCTGCTGACAAATAAGATAACTCTCGTTCTATCTGGATTGACCTTCGCCAATCAAACTCTCCCTACGCCTTGATGAAGTCAAGTATTCCTATTTGCTTCTAGTCTAACCATTGGCGTGGTACACCGGTCAGATAACCAGTCCACCACGATGCCACTCAAAAATTCGCTCGCAGGCGTTTAACAATAACTCTGTCCGTTCACACCACACAATAAGTGTGCCAGCCAACACAGTCAACAACGCTTAATCGCAAGGACTCAATATAGGGAGTCGCACTTTGATTTGCTCTCGACAGAGGTACTCTCCCAGTGAAGAACTGAGGAGAGACTTTTTCCTCGCTCCAAGAGCGACAATGGAACGGCGCCTCTCCACGCCAGACGTGAAGGGGTATATCTTTCGACCTCTTCCATTAATCCTTCAGCTGAAAGGGTCAGAAATATCGTCTGCCAATCAGCATTGCTCTTCTAAAACGGGAGAATGACGTTTCGTTTAAGGCGACCAATCCGGAAATCTGTAGTATCGGTGTTTGGTGTTTGCTGTATCCCTGTGAAAATCTCTGGAACTGCGTGCTATGTGTGAAGAATGTGTAGGCTGGCCGCTCCCACACAATGTAGCGGAATTTGTTTTTAAGTCGAACATGGCGTCGTTCTTCCTTTCCCTCGGGCGAACGCTGCCCGATCCACGGGCGGCCACCGGCCGACGTAGATGGTTTGGGACTGGCCTCCTGGCGTGTGGTTGCCTCTCTCGAACTAAAAGCTCCTGTGACCGTCGTGTCTGG
Source organism: Schistocerca americana (assembly GCF_021461395.2). Lineage (NCBI taxonomy): Eukaryota > Metazoa > Arthropoda > Insecta > Orthoptera > Acrididae > Schistocerca > Schistocerca americana. The sequence continues at coordinate 717,195,057 of NC_060121.1, read as the reverse complement.
AATGTATGTGTATGCGTGTACGCCAGCCTCGAGTATTTCAACCACGGTGCGCACTTGTGATTTATTAGTTATTTGCATATCGTTTACATGAATTCATACAACATTGACTTTATCTTATCGAGTTTGGGTTCGAATGAAGTGTCTTGATGTGTGGAATATGATTGTGAGGGCGGAATATGTAAGCAATGAAGGTCAGGAGACCACGACGTCTTACACTATGTACAAATCTTTTTGTTTCCTTGTTTCGATTTCAGGTATGCAGAGCTGTAGCTGTTTTACAGAAAAGTGCTTGTTCATTGTATTACTGAAATATGAATGTAGATTCACGTAAGGGGAGCACTGAATGAAAGAATAACCCTTAGAAAACAAAACAAAACATTCAATATGGGAACCACACACTAATCAGGAAAACTGTCGTCATACCGTAACACAACCTCCTCACTACTTCACTGTGGCACCACACATGATAGCAGGTAACATTCTCCAGGCGTTTAGAACAAATTTAACAGAGTTCGTGTTGGCACTGCACAGGAAAGCCAATTCCTGCACAGTAAACAAGTCCAAACACAAACTGTCATTTGTGGAAATGATTAATTTCAAGTAGCACTATGTAGCAACAAGGTGACTTGATTGAAATACAAATGAGGCGCCGACAGCCATAAGGGTAAAGAGCACACCGTGTTCGATCCCCCATTTACGTGACTGTCAGAGAAACTAGTGTGACAGCTCTTCGTGGACGTTCATATACACGTTCACTATGGGTCTCAGCGCCTCAAACGTATTACAGTACGTTAAAATCCAAAACTTAATATACATTCAGAATACCATAAAATAGGTTTTTCCTATTACTATAACAAATACTAACATCAGATCAAATTTTACTGAATAGTGAATGCACTGGCATATCCACGGAGTGCTATCATCTAGTGGGGTGTATGCGAAGTGAACAGGAACAAAAGTCTGCTGCAATGTGTTACTACCTGGTGGTACTGACCTAAACTTGTAGTTGAGTGGAAAGGGCTAGAAGTGCACGCCATTAACCGTGCACATTGTTTATCACATGCGTATGTATTTGCCCTGTGAGATAATAATGTGACGTCAGTTGCGCACGCGCAGAAGCTCCTTAAAACGTGCGCAGGTGAAGGTGTGCTCGCGACTCTGATGCCAAGTTTCACCCAGTCAACAGGAGCAATGTAAAATAGCGCGGTAGATTCAGTGCTACGTGTTTCAGATTACTTCATCTACATTACGTTTAATAGCAGGGTGTCAAAAGATAGGATGTTCACTTGCTCTTGTGCTCTTACACAGCAGCCGCCATTGCCTAGCGGAGCTAAGCTGGCAAAAAGACGAAGAGTGGGCACACTCCATATTAGTATCCTCCAATGGCTGCCTGGATGCTCTTGATCAGACAATGCATAGGCCGAATCGTACGGAAATAACAGCGTACTGTCTGGGTGAACGCAGCCCACCTCAGTTGCCTCCAAAAACGGTAGTGCACTGTTTCATATCAACTTCCTTGGTGTACCTACAAGTCATAATTTGTAGGTTGCGATTGGAGAGCCAATGCGCTCATCTAAACTGCGCTATCAAGAGATATTCCCTCTAGGAGTTACTGGTAAAATGGGCTAGTGGATGGCCTGTCAAAATCTGAGAACATATCGAATATGAAAACAGGAAGTAAGTGTACTTAACTGTGAAAGAAAGAAGAAAATAGAAACACTGAACGATTCAAACTGAACATATGCGACATCAAGTAAATGTCTACAACTAAGGCGCCGTGGTTGTGTGGACACGATACAATGTCACAGAATATGAATCATATTCTATAGCCAATGTATCGTACACACACAACCACGACGCCGTGGTTCTAGACATTTACTTGATGTTGCATATGTTGCGAGACATTAACTATTTCCACCTAGAATAATAACTCCGAAAGAATGATAGTAGCTGAAAAGTTCGTGGGATAGATGTTGCATGGGACAACGGGGTCCATAATATGACGGTGGTTTTTTGCTGCTAGGTGGAGTCGTTTCAGGGATATGAAGTTCAACTTTGTTTTTTTTTCTAATGGGAAGCTATAGTTTGGTACTTTTTTCTGATAGCGGCTATCGAGACGAATCCAGTAATGTGAAACAGTACGGTCTTTGAAGGTCAACGAAGGTCGCAAAGGTGACGTGAACGTCCATCTACAGAAGTTGTTCGAAGTGATGACCATTGATATCAATGCAGTGCTGTAATCTTCTTATCATGAAGGTCAAAGAAGGTCGCAAAGGTGACATGAACGTCCATTTACAGAAGGTGTTCGAAGTGATGACCATTGATATCAATGCAGTGCTGTAATCTTCTTATCATGGATTGAGTGGTATTCCTTACCACATCGACACTTATCGAAGCACATGCTGCGACAATACCAATATGTTCAGGTGTAGTTGGAACGTCTTTACAAACAATGTTTTTTACGAATCCCCACAAGAAAACATCCAGAGGCGTCAAGTCTGGCGAACGAACCGGCCATGACACATTTCCTCCGCGTCCAATCGAACGATTTGGGAATTCTCTCTACAACTCATTTCTAGCCATCACCGAAATACGTGCCAAACATCCTTCTTGTTGATACCACATTTTGTTCCTTTTTCCTAAATATATTTCTCGCAATAACAGACCTTATGTTTCTAGCTGGAATGTAGTGTATTTCCCACCATTAAGATTTCCTTCGATGTAATACGGGCCTAAAATTCTGTCCTCCAAAATGCCACACCATACGTTCATCGTCCACGATTTTTGGTGTACAGCTTGCTGCAACAACATAGATTTTCAGTTTCCCAATAATACATGTTATGGAAATTAGCATTTCCATGGTTCGTGAATATAGCCTCGTCAGCAAATAAAATAAAATTAAGAAATGTGTCATCCCTCTGAATCTGAAGTTGAGTCCAACGGCAGAATTCATTGCGACGCATGCAATCCGTACCAGTTAATTCTTGGTAGAGACTGATATGGTAAGGATGATATTTATGGCGATGCAGAACACGAACAACACTACTCTAGCTCATGCCAGATTCCCTTGCGATTGACCTCAAACCACAGTGCAAGAGTACCAATTTCCGTTTCTTCGTTTGTAACTTTCTTTTGCCAGGTATGTTTCCGAGGCGTTAAAGATCCAGTTGCTCCCAATTTATCATAGACATATTTAAATGTACGACGAGTAGGGTGAGTACATTGAAGATATCTTTCAGCGTGTAAGTCTCTAGCTCTCACTGAATTTCGTTGGCGTTCTCCGTAAATGAAAGCATATCGACTTGTTCTTCGAAGGAATACACCATTCACATTCCCTTCATTCGACGATACTACTCTTACCGTTCCTATTAGTGTTGTATTGCGAAAAAGTCGAATGTTGTTGACATGTGAAATGCCCGTTAAATGGATAAGCCGTATTCGGCGAATATTTACTATTTGCACGGTATACGAGAGAGAATTGTCGGAGCATGTGTTTCGATAAGTGCCGAAGTGATAAGGAATAGCACTCAGTCCATAATAAGAAGATTGCAGCACTGCGTTGATACCAATGATCATCACTTTCAACACCTTCTGTAAATGGAAGTTCATGTCACCTTTTTGACCTTCGTTGACCTTGAAAGACCTTACTGTTACACATCATTGGATTCTCCTCGATAGAAAAGAAGTACCAAACTGTAGTATCCCATTTAAAAAAATTTATCTTCATATCTCTGACGCGACCCCTCCTAGCCACAAAAACCACCGTCATATTATGGCCCCCGTTGTCCCATGCAACATTCGTCCCAAAAACCATCATACTTTGCGAGTTACGGTAGGTTGCAATAGTTAGTGACTCACCCTGTATATTAACGTCACAAGTAAATGTGATGAATAGTGACAGCAGGTGAGATGATGCATAGACCTCTCACAGATATTAAAATAATAAATAAACGGGTGTGAACTATGCTGCAACAAAGGAACTCAAGAGTCAAAATTTCCGAAACGGAACGCAAGAGTCATTATATGCGTGGCACATGTGTAGACCAAACAGGAGATATGTACGTGTGCAGATTACTTCTTTACACCTCGCTATTGCAAAAAGGACGTTAAACCACGACACAGAGACAGATCTGAATATAGTGAACAGACACGTCAACGGCTAGAGGGACAGTTCATAATTCTGTGTAAAAATACAAAAAACGAGGGAGATTTGAACACGACCCTACCCGTTTGTAGTCCAACACTGTGACCTCGGAACCACTATGCAACAACTATGCAAACTAGCTCGATGTTGCACATGGACCGCTCACTGTTTCAATATGGCTTCTTTTATTCACAGTTCAGAGCACTTTCTTCCTGTTTTCATGCTTAATCTGTGTTCAATTTTTGAGGAGCAAGCCACTGGGCCATATTACCGCTAAATCTGAGAGGGGTGGGATGGGGAGTTTCCCTTGTAAGAGTGCAGGTTAATTTTTATCTCCCCTGCTGCACACGTGGTGCTACTTAACGATCTTCTCTCATCAGTGCCCCGAGAGAGAGATTTCCAGGACTTTTTTTTAAAAAAAGGCATGAGGTTAGTGCCAAAATTTTTGAGCAGATTAGTTCCACTTTCCGTTGTATTTCAGGAAATCGGCGTCTGTTAATTTGGTGTGAATTCTGTCACTATTTTGAATAAATAAGGTGAAAGACGTGGCCTTTAGTAGTTATCTGTTCACTGGTGGGCTATTGAAGTGTTTAGCGCCCTTTTTTCATTTCCGTACTACGCTCTACGCCAGAGAAACAGTTTCAGATAAAACTTACTACAAAGTTGTCCACAAATTCCTCTTTCGAGAAAGACTTGAGGCTCTTCCAGCCTGTATATTATATGCATCACAATAAAACACAGCCACTTCATGCCGTCTCGGATATACAACGTTTCTGATAAATCTTTCATACGGGTTAAGAGACACCCATTCAAACCTACCCAAGGGATGCACTTCGATTTTGATCAGCTTTGAAGATGTTGTAGTGTAGAGTGAAATATGAGACACATTTTTTTATATGGGCCCATACAGCCATTAAGGGGGTGGAACATCTCACCGAGGAGATTGAGTTTAATATTTTTGGATGACTACCCCCAAAACTTTTGCAGATGTAAAGAAAACTTCAGATAACAACTCTATGGGTTTTAATATTCGTTACAACGGTGCATCCAGATTTGTGGAAAATGTCATTTTCTTCTAGGTAACCTGCCCCCACCCCCACCCCCACCATTTTGTATTTCATGTTGATTAATATCAAAACGTATAGCACGTTAATACCAAATTCAATCGTATATTGTGAAGTGGTATTCCAAGGACGAGAAATAAGATAGAAATATCTCTGCATCACTGCATCCGCGCCCGATATGTGTACACTTGAGTGCCAGGTGTCATGTTGAGTTGCTTAGTAAGTCTTTTCCAGAAAACTATGAGTGTGTCATTGCAGAAAGGTACCTAAGTCACTTGAAGCAAATTTTGAAGAACAGCACACAACTGTCCAGCTCAGTAACTAAGGCATACACCATCACAGAAAAACTACTAGTTAGTTTTCTGATAAAATGAAATAGATGTTGTACAAACAACAAACAACTGTTCAGCTCAATAACTAAGGCATACACAATCACGGAAAAACTACTGGTTAGTTTTCTGAGAAAATGAAATAGATGTTGTACAAACAACTGCTCAGTGATGAAATACGTAATTTAGTGTGTAAATTTACAAAGTCAGGTGACTTAGGTACCTTTCTGCATTAAAGTATTACAAGCCATTCCCAAATGACATTATTTTCGCATATTAACTTTATTACATGAAGAGCATAGTTATTATACACATACATTAACAAGATAACACCACAGGTTGTGAAACATAATTTCAAAAAAAGTTATTTCAGTCACGCAAAAACGACACTTTAGATAAGCTAGCTTTGCATTTCCTTGGTAACACTTTACTTATACTGAACCTAATAACGAAGCGTTATTTGCAGAATGTTTAAGCATCAGCATGTGGCCAGGATAAAATCTGTTCCTAAAAATTCATACATTCTTCAGGAATATATCGCAGGACGTTCCGAAAGTGTATCTCACACAGTTTTAAGGAAATTTTAACGTCTTGACATAATTCTTGAGTGGGAAATGTGTGTTGAGTAGCTCTTTTTGACAGAGACAGATGAAAAGTGTTTTCCATCAGTTCACCAATCCAGGTCCTTGTTACAACACACCCGTTCTTTTTCGACAAATACTTTAAATAACTAAACTGGGATACACTGAAGTGCTGTTTCCTCTCTCTAGAAGCATGTAATGTTTCTAACTACACCGTCATCGTCTTGTAAAACTGATGCCATGTGACGTTTCCTGGAAAGCCCAATAAAAATTAAACTAGGCCTATACCAGACGTGTAAATGAGAGTTCTCAAAAAGGAAAAAACCAAGTATGTCTCTGTCGACGAAAGTGTAGCTAATACGACAGATAGCTATGAAACCTACAACTCGTCAGTATGATATCATTGTGTTAACTATGTGAATAAAATATGTATCGTAGTATCAAAGACGAACTATCTATTGTTAAGATTTTCTTTGTAGCCATGGACATCTTATCTCATTAAGGTTAAAACAGATTCCGTTCAAAGACCCACTAGTACTTTTGTCTCTGCTGTGGAAGATTTAAGCCGCTTAACTGTTCTGGCACACTAAGTATTTGATGTATGCATTACATTTTATAATATACGGAAAAAAGTGAATATCTCCTGCTCTTATTCAAACCTCTCCATCACTGTGGAAATATTCAAGTGAAAAATAATTATTTAAAGTTAGTTACGGAGAAAATTGGCCATCTGTCTTTCTTCTATCGTAACGGTGCACATTTCGCAATGTTTACCTAAATACTAAATATTGGGCTCCACACCCAAGGGAACATTATAAATACTTTGAATATTGATAGTAATTTTCATGTTTTAATATCTGCAAGTTCATTTTATCAGAATTTTTACGGAATTGCATCGAAGATTTAACTGCAGTAGGCAACAAGGTTAAGGTTTGCCTTACAAGATGTTTGACTTTGCAATTAAATTTATTTCTGTCAAGGAAATGCTTACCCTTAAATGAAGTCAACTTGCTCTCAATGAAAATTATTTATCGTGAGTAAAAATCTTTACGCTACGTATGTGGTTATGTCGCCTCTCTCTTCGCAGCAATTAATTTAACGGGAAAAAGCAGTAATAGTTTCACCCTGCTTTTGATTATCTTCGAGACAGCTGCGAGTTTGGATAACGTAATTAAACCATCACAAGCAAACCTGTGCACCTTTTTACCAACATTTGTGCCTGCGTAGCAGTCTTGATTGTAGTCAGCGTGTATGTAATCTGCATTTACGAGCATGGAGAATATACGCGAAGCTAATAATATATTAAATATCCTTTACCTTTTCCGACCACCTCTTACATTGAAAAATATCTAAGTATTTTCATACCGAAAAAAGAAGAGAGAGAGATGATGTAGCCACTATTTGGTAAAATCCTTGATATCACTTGTTTCAACCAAGTAAACGCGCTGATTTTCAAAGCTGCAACAATATGCTCGCAATATTCATGGGGTGCGTAATTCCGTCTCTCTTCTTAAGAGTACGTTTTATCATCCCAAACTTCCGATCACACTGCAAGAATGAATGTTCTCATTGTGGATAGAGGTGGATAATAGTATCAAACCGATTCATATAGGTTAAAGCCAAGCAAAACCTTACAAGTGTGTTATTCTTACGTTGTCCACTACAGCTATCGCTAAATAAGCGTAATTCTGATACGTTCTTTGGTCAAATTCGTCAATATAATAATTAAGAAATGACACTTCATCTGCACCTTTTCTCCGCTGTCCCTCGTGGTGCATATACACTCCTGGAAATTGAAATAAGAACACCGTGAATTCATTGTCCCAGGAAGGGGAAACTTTATTGACACATTCCTGAGGTCAGATACATCACATGATCACACTGACAGAACCACAGGCACATAGACACAGGCAACAGAGCATGCACAATGTCGGCACTAGTACAGTGTATATCCACCTTTCGCAGCAATTCAGGCTGCTATTCTCCCATGGAGACGATCGTAGAGATGCTGGATGTAGTCCTGTGGAACGGCTAGCCATGCCATTTCCACCTGGCGCCTCAGTTGGACCAGCGTTCGTGCTGGACGTGCAGACCGCGTGAGACGACGCTTCATCCAGTCCCAAACATGCTCAATGGGGGACAGATCCGGAGATCTTGCTGGCCAGGGTAGTTGACTTACACCTTCTAGAGCACGTTGGGTGGCACGGGATACATGCGGACGTGCATTGTCCTGTTGGAACAGCAAGTTCCCTTGCCGGTCTAGGAATGGTAGAACGATGGGTTCGATGACGGTTTGGATGTACCGTGCACTATTCAGTGTCCCCTCGACGATCACCAGTGGTGTACGGCCAGTGTAGGAGATCGCTCCCCACACCATGATGCCGGGTGTTAGCCCTGTGTGCCTCGGTCGTATGCAGTCCTAATTGTGGCGCTCACCTGCACGGCGGCAAACACGCATACGACCATCATTGGCACCAAGGCAGAAGCGACTCTCATCGCTGAAGACGACACGTCTCCATTCGTCCCTCCATTCACGCCTGTCGCGTCACCACTGGAGGCGGGCTGCACGATGTTGGGGCGTGAGCGGAAGACGGCCTAACGGTGTGCGGGACCGTAGCCCAGCTTCTTGGAGACGGTTGCGAATGGTCCTCGCCGATACCCCAGGAGCAACAGTGTCCCTAATTTGCTGGGAAGTGGCGGTGCGGTCCCCTACGGCACTGCGTAGGATCCTACGGTCTTGGCGTGCATCCGTGCGTCGCTGCGGTCCGGTCCCAGGTCGACGGGCACGTGCACCTTCCGCCGACCACTGGCGACAACATCGATGTACTGTGGAGACCTCACGCCCCACGTGTTGAGCAATTCGGCGGTACGTCCACCCGGCCTCCCGCATGCCCACTATACGCCCTCGCTCAAAGTCCGTCAACTGCACATACGGTTCACGTCCACGCTGTCGCGGCATGCTACCAGTGTTAAAGACTGCGATGGAGCTCCGTATGCCACGGCAAACTGGCTGACACTGACGGCGGCGGTGCACAAATGCTGCGCAGCTAGCGCCATTCGACGGCCAACACCGCGGTTCCTGGTGTGTCCGCCGTGCCGTGCGTGTGATCATTGCTTGTACAGCCCTCTCGCAGTGTCCGGAGCAAGTATGGTGGGTCTGACACACCGGTGTCAATGTGTTCTTTTTTCCATTTCCAGGAGTGTAGTAATATGTTTTTGCTGTCTTCAAATTGTGAATGGAGAATACACTGATGGATAAAGGCCTCAAACAGAATATGTCTTTAAATGGTATTGCTGGCGGATATAGCTTTTGCATGAAGTCAAACACTGAGGCCACAGCGCTTTCATTACTCATGCATTTTTCCTACCTTTTCCTTAAAGCTATGTCATGTACATTACTCCTCCTTTTGTGACTCATTAATTGAGCTACTGCTGCCATTTGGCTGTTTGATTCAGATTGGGGTTTCTAATTTTGTTGTTTAGTACCTCATAAACATAGCACTCATCTCTTTCTGGGCATCCAAACCGCAGTGCAATGTTTTCATTGAAGTATTTGTTAGGAAACCTATAGTTCATCTTTGTACTGGATGTTTCTTTTGTAAAGAGTAAATACTTCGTATTTACAGACCACGACGCATCTGAACAGTAGATTATTTTAGCAGAATAATGGCTTTGTTTCAGTGGAATCGTTTCTATATGTTCTCAGATATGCCTCAGTTCCTCTACCTTCGAAGCGTTTCTATCAGATCCCTTCCTTCTTGCATCATGTGGTGACTGTCCCAGAAGTAGCAATCTGCGGAGTCTTCTTCTGTATTCATAAGACACACTACATAAGGAGGAGGAGGCTGCCCTGCGAACCTGCACTTTTTCTTCAAGCAACTAGACATTGTATTTAAATGTTTTGTTTCTCAGTTCTGAGTCTTCTCTGGATGGTCTATGTTGTACTGGATACACCACTTCAGCCATTCGTTGCAAAAGAATATCCTATTCATGATCTATGTTCACCCTATAGAAAGTTCAGAATATATCTTCCTGTTCCTCTTCACTGATAATCTCATATCAGTTCTTACACACAGTCCTATAAAATCAGGTGTCATATACAGCTTTTCATACTACAACTGAAAAGCTGTAACATCATGTTATTACTTGGGGCTAAGAAGTCGAATGTAGTATGATTCTAAATTTGATTTGTTTATTCTCAATGTGCATTTCAGTATTGAATGCTGCAACTTGAACAATACTAATATTGACAGTAAATCATTATTGTACACACAAAGGCATACGAATAGGTGTAGCCTTACAACAATCTGAAAAATCGGCCATTAAACAATGTCTCGCAGTTATCTGTTATTGAATTTTAAACTATTTAGGACAAAGGCATAGAGACAGGTCTACTCATACAGCAGTTTGAAAAGTCGGCCTTTGAACCATGTCTCCGTTTACCTATTGCTCAATTTTAAATTATTTAGTTCGAGAGATAGCACACAACATAAGTTGTTCCTGAAACGCACAAATTTTTTAACCTACAGTTTAAAGCGATAAATCAGTAATCCAAACTTCTTGATATTTACCTGCACTGTAAGCCTATTTCTATGTGATACACTGTCTTTGCACTACAGGAAATGTGCTCTTCACTACTTACACAGCCGGCCGAGGTGGTCTCGCGGTTCTAGGCGCGCAGTCCGGAACCGCGCGACTGCTACGGTCGCAGGTTCGAATCCTGCCTCGGGCATGGATGTGTGTGATGTCCTTAGGTTAGTTAGGTTTAAGTAGTTCTAAGTTCTAGGGGACTGATGACCATAGCTGTTAAGTCCCTTAGTGCTCAGAGCCATTTGAACCATTTTTGAACTACTTACACTGTCACGCTTTCTTAGTACTATTTCTTTTATATTCTTCATTTCCCACAACACCCTCTTATTTTCCGCCATTTTACAGCTTTATGAATGTTTTCGCGACACTAGCGCTCAAGCGTGGGAAAGCGGAATAGTACCCACGTCAGTGACTTAGGAACCTTTCTGCATTGAAGCTTATTTTCGTGTAGGATTTATGACCCTTCCGATATCAATGGCTTTCTCACCTTTCTGTTCAGAATGTGTATCTATGTGCATGGGCACCGGAAATGGTTACATCTCAGTTTCCCAGACCCCCAAAAAAGTGACCTAGGTAGATTTCTGCAATGACATATTCACATATTCTAAATGTATATTCTACATATACTAACACTCACGCGTGGGAAAGCACAAAAGTGAAATGCTTCGGCGATACTAGCGCTCATACATGGGAAAACTGAAAAGTGTATATATATATATATATATATATATATATATATATATATATATATATATATATATATGACTTTTAATTTTGTGAAATACATAATTTCTTCTGTTGTATTAGTGTTTACTTTTTACATTTGATGTTTTTTTTATTTTCAAGTTGCAGCCTTTTCAGATTTAATAATGTTATTTTTGAAATTGTATGTACTTTATTGCTGTAATGTTATCATAAATCTGTACAAAAATGAGAAAGCCGCAGAACTGTTCTGGTCAAAAACTGCTGAATGTGCATTTATACAGAGACTTTCTAACTTATTTCGGACAAATGCGTCTTTCAGATGCCGCTTAATCATATTCGTACATAAGTGAATTTAGTATCAACGATGCTATGCATTTTTCTATTAGCCAAATGTCGAAAAGAAAAATTAAATGTGGGGGGAAAAGGGGATTTCAATAAAAATTACTTTCTCGACAAATGTTGATCCACCATTGAATGCAAAATTAAAAGGCACAGTACTTTTTTTTAAGATTGTTTTCATATGTGTTACCATGGGTGTATGTGTTTGTCCTTAGGATAATTTAGGTTAAGTAGTGTGTAACCTTAGGGACTGATGACCTTAGCAGTTAAGTGCCATAAGATTTCACAAAAATGGTTCAAATGGCTCTGAGCACTATGGGACTCAACTTCTGAGGTCATTAGTCCCCTAGAACTTAGAACTAGTTAAACCTAACTAACCTAAGGACATCACACACATCCATGCCTGAGGCAGGATTCGAACCTGCGACCGTAGCGGTCTCGCGGTTCCAGACTGCAGTGCCTATAACCGCACGGCCACTTCGGCCGGCTAAGATTTCACACTCATTTGAACATTTGTTATTTTGCCCTACACTGCGACATATGGAAATTCGATCAAATATGAAGTATATTGTTTGGGTTGGTTTACTTGTCAGCTTTTTCTCTGATTCATTACCAAACCATTGCCATTTTACAGGTGAATGTCGCCCATATTTCAACTCTAACGCAAAATATATTCTCAAATTCTTTGATAAAATTACTTACTGTATGAAAGTATTGGAATGACTTGTAACTTCTTGGGTCTCAAATGATACAAATTAAAATCAACATTTATAATTTTGAGTATACAGCAATAAATTTATATTATCGACGAGTTTAAACGTTTCTCCACCAATAATAGTCGCTGATGGACACATCGCTTTTAAACAGTTCCACAATTCAGAAAAGTATAATATTACATATGAATATAAAAGAGATAAAAGAAGAAAATAAAGAACACATCTGTATGGATACGAAACCGTATAGTGTTAATAGGACTTACATTTTACCTTCTTTAGAAATAGATAACGAGGAATCTCTAACGACCCCTTCAGAAATAAAACTATCTCTCCGTCCTAGCAAATGATGCAGCTAAACATTAACTGGCTTTCGGCCAACTGTACTCAGCCACCATCGACTTTTATGTGTCCTCTGTGTGGCTGTTAGCGCTATCCTTGTGAATATATGCTATGGTTACGATAATGTCACTGGTGCTTAGCCCTCGTACCATCGACATATTTCCTACTCTTTACATTTTACGTTTACTGCACCTGCTGGAGCAGTCAGGAGTCTCCTCAGCTGAATTCCATCCTGCCATCTTTGTCGAAGGTGATACCATAATTTAAACAAAAATGTTCCTATCTCCGTGAGATTTTGCATTCTTAAACTGAGATACAGTTTCAGCATAACGATATTCTTCAGAATCTGATATAAGCGATTGCATATATGTATATGAGGCACAATAATACGATAATTTCTTGAGTCATAGAAACAACAGAGATTTGTCAAAAAATATCAAAAGAGCAAGGAACGTGCATAATTAAATGTGTCTCCAGTCCAAAAATTAGTTCGACGCAGCTCAAACGCTAGTCTATATTGCGGAAGTTCCTCTATCTGTGCAAAGTTATTGAAACCTACATCCATAAGAACGTGCTTACTGTATACAAAATTTTTCTTAACCTCTACAATTTTTGCCTCCATGCTTTCTTCCAATTCAAAACTGATGTCTCAGGATGTGTCCTATCAATAAAACACATCTTTTAGTCGCGTTATATCGTAATTCACACCTCCCCGCGTTCGATTGAGTATCTCGTTATTACTAACACAATCTTTCTGCATAATATTCAGCATTCTTCTGTTCAATAAAGTTTCAAAAGCTTCAGTTCTCTCCTTATCTCAAATACTTATGTTCACTTTTCACGTCCAAGGAAGACAGTACTCCATACAGATACCTACAGAAATGAATTCCTATCACTTAATTTTATGATGTGTATATGCAGACTGAAGTGACAAATGGAAATTTGTACCAAGGCTGGTATTCAAACGTGGGTCTTCTGCTCACTAGGGCGATGCACTAACCCTTACATCCCCCTGGCAACAGGGGACCAAATTGGGTATCAGCACAATTTGTTAGTGCAGGATACATAGGTTAACTCGATTCATTAATGAACCCCACCCATTAACCTATTGTTATGTTAATTGATTTATGACCTCCTGGGGGTTGATTTATGACCCCTAGGGATAATCCACCCTTCTGAGGAAACCCACACACACCCCTCTCTCCCCACTTCTCCTCCGCCTCTCTAGGAAATGACCTCCCCAATACAAGCACACCTTTGATATCAAATTAACTGACTAATTAATTAAATCAATAAATTAACTAACCCGCGCCCTCTGGTAAATCCCCCAGCTCACTCCCCCCCCCCTTCCCTTGCTGAGAAAAAGATTGATGGGAAAATCGCTCAGTGTGTGCAGAGCGTTTAGTGTGGAAAGTGCAGGTATTACCCTGTCCAGCTACTACATGTCTTGATTACGTAATTACAAAGCTGCAGATTGGAGGTGATGTCTTGTTGGAAAATTGCTGTGTGTGTGTATGCTCACCTTGACACGCAGGGATGGACCGGGGTAGTGCTCCATGCCATCATCAGTGGATGTCCCACCCATCGTCCACTCCCTCCCCATCCTTTCCGGAAAGAAGTGATGGGAAAAATCACTGAGCTCTCAGACTTGAAGAATACAACGACAGGAATCTCAATTACGAAAAAAAGGATATACTGTTTATTTATAATATTCACTTCACACAAGCTGAATTCTGTTTTATTTGATGTGAAAAATTTCATCATTCTCTGTTGTTTCGGAAGATGCAGATATTGTGAAAAACAATGAGGAGCCAAAGAAACTGGTACACCTACCTAATATCGTGTAGGACCCTTGCGAGTATGCAGAAGTGCCACAAAATGACATGGCATGGACTCGACACCATGATAGTGAAGGGCTGTCCATAATCCGTAAGAGTGCAAGGGGGTGGAGATCTCTTCTGAACAGCATGTTGAAAGGCATCCCAGATATGCTCAATAATGTTCATGTCTGGGGAGACTGGAAGCCAGCGGAAGTGGTTAAGCTCAAAAGACTGTTCCTGGAGCCACTCTATAGCAATTCTGGACGTGTGGGGTGTTGCATTGTCCCGCTGGAATTGCCCAAGTCGGTCGGAATGCACAATGGACATGAATGGATGCAGGTGATCAGACAGGATGCTTATGTACGTGTCACCTGTCAGAGTCGTATCTAGACGTATCACTCCAACTGTGCAAGGCACACACCATTACAGAACCTCCTTCAGCTTCAACAGTCCTCTGCTGATATGCAGGGTCTATGGATTCATGAGTAGGTATCCATACCCGTACACGTCCATCCGCTTGATAAAATTTGAAATTAAACTCGTCTGACCAGGCTACATGTTTCCAGTCATCAATACTCCAACGTCGGTGTCGATGGGCCCAAGCGATGCTTAAAGCTTTATATGGTGCTTTATATGGTGCTGAATTCTGTTTTATTTGATGTGAAAAATTTCATCATTCTCTGTTGTTTCGGAAGATGCAGATATTGTGAAAAACAATGAGGAGCCAAAGAAACTGGTACACCTACCTAATATCGTGTAGGACCCTTGCGAGTATGCAGAAGTGCCACAAAATGACATGGCATGGACTCGACACCATGATAGTGAAGGGCTGTCCATAATCCGTAAGAGTGCAAGGGGGTGGAGATCTCTTCTGAACAGCATGTTGAAAGGCATCCCAGATATGCTCAATAATGTTCATGTCTGGGGAGACTGGAAGCCAGCGGAAGTGGTTAAGCTCAAAAGACTGTTCCTGGAGCCACTCTATAGCAATTCTGGACGTGTGGGGTGTTGCATTGTCCCGCTGGAATTGCCCAAGTCGGTCGGAATGCACAATGGACATGAATGGATGCAGGTGATCAGACAGGATGCTTATGTACGTGTCACCTGTCAGAGTCGTATCTAGACGTATCACTCCAACTGTGCAAGGCACACACCATTACAGAACCTCCTTCAGCTTCAACAGTCCTCTGCTGATATGCAGGGTCTATGGATTCATGAGTAGGTATCCATACCCGTACACGTCCATCCGCTTGATAAAATTTGAAATTAAACTCGTCTGACCAGGCTACATGTTTCCAGTCATCAATACTCCAACGTCGGTGTCGATGGGCCCAAGCGATGCTTAAAGCTTTATATGGTGCATTAATTGAGGGTACACAAGTGGGTCTCCGGCTCCGAAGGCCCATATCAATGATGTTTTGCTGAATGGTTGCCACGCTGACATTTATTGATGGCCCGGCACTGAATCTGCAGCAATTGGCAGGAGGGTTGCACTTCTGTCACGTTGAACGACTCTCTTCAGTCGTCGTTGGGACCATTCTTTCAGAATATTTTTCCGGCCGCAGCGATGTCGAAGATTTTATGTTTTACCGGATTCCTGATATCCACGGTATACTCGTTAAATGGTCGTATGGGAAAATCCCCACTTCATCGCTACCTCGGAGACGCTGTGCCCATCGCTCGTGCGCCGACTGTAACACCACGTTCAAACGCACTTAAATCTCGCTAACCGGCCATTGCAGCAGCAGTAACTGGTCTAACAACAGTGCAATAGGCGTTGCCGACCGCAGCGCCGTATTCTGCCTATTAACATGTCTCTGTATTTGAATACGCATGCCTATACCAGTTTCTTTTGTGCTTCATTATACATCGAAAATAAGTAATTAAATAGCTCGCCTTTTTTCCAATCACGAAAGCAATACCGTCATGAAACACTCACCGCTCGTACTTGCACTGTCACAGATAGCGCTAAACGTATCTCGAGAAGAAAAAGCTCCTGATCATGTCGCTGACTGCCGGCTCAGTCGCACCACACTGCACACTTCACCAGTCAGCGACCGCCGGAGCAGCAGGACCGCGCTAATCCACCTCAAACAAAGCATCAGGCAGCAGCATACCTTTAAAGTTTGTCACCTGACTCACTTCCCGCCTCTCTTTCTCCCTCCCTCCCTCTCTCTCTCTCTCTCTCTTTCTCTCCCCCTTTCTTTGTCTCAAGTTGCTGCTTTCTGCTGTTTGTATGAACTAACGTATGCAAACACACACAGAACAAGATGTCCCCCAATCCTTTCTCCCGCCCCCCCCCCCCCCCCCCTCTGCCCACGCGCCACTCATGCAGACCTGGTTTTGGGACTCGGTACAACACTTTGCTCTCACACTTCCATTGCTATGGAAATCAGAAGCGGATGGAACAAAGAACAAAGACATTCAAAACGAAATAGGTAGCGTCCGTTGTGTGCCACAATAGCTCCATCTTTGTCCTGAACAAAGTAGTGGATACCTGGTAAACGCTAAGCCATGAATGTCTTCTAAATATTGAGTAATTAATTAAATTGATACCCTTTGTGTTCAGCCAGTTTCTCCTTGCATCCTACTGGTGGATAGTAGAACTAGTATATTTTGTGGGATTCGGTCCTGCAGACACCCAGTTTCCAAACCCTTCTTGATTTTCCCCCTTGCCTCCTACTGGTCGATACTGGCAAAGTTCGGTCATTACGTAGGATGTTATTATGTTGGAGGTAGCCGAGAATTGCAAATTTCAGTTCAGTTACATGC
The DNA here is from genome assembly GCF_021461395.2 of Schistocerca americana. Classification (NCBI taxonomy): domain Eukaryota; kingdom Metazoa; phylum Arthropoda; class Insecta; order Orthoptera; family Acrididae; genus Schistocerca; species Schistocerca americana. The sequence goes on along the minus strand of NC_060121.1, from coordinate 717,177,658 downwards.
TACGTCCCATAATCAATCTGCAGAGCGGCTAGACAAATACGCGCTCGCATTGGAAACAATAAATTGATCAATCGGGAATTTGATGTTGCGATTGGGTTTTTATAGTGCTGTAAAGTTCTTGTTGGTCCTTTCCACTGCATTCAAAAGGAGGAGGAATGGCTTACTGCGTGATAGGACAGAGACAACAATAAACACCACGCAAGACAGAGTTCACTGCGATGTACTGAGAAGCACTAAACACCACACACTTAAACTATGGTCCAATCCATAGTAGCAGTTGTCATGGCTAGCTGTCAGAGATCATTGTCAGTCGGGAAACTGACGTTGCGGTTGTATTCTTAAAGCACTATAGAATCCTAAATTTCTTTTCTCAGCTACACCAGGGTGAAGAAGGAGGAGGAAGAAAGAGTCTACTGCATAAGAGGATAATAACAACAATAAAAACCACTAAGAACAGAGTCTGCTGAAAATGTATTGAGAAACATTAAACCACGATCCTAGTAGCTGTCACTGTCAGATGTCTTAGATACCTCAAAACATTCATACACACAGCCTACTCACCTCCCAGATGCCCACACACAGTGCGCCCACCCCCTTGTACACTTCCAGCGCCAACACACAGAGACCAGAGAGAACTGCCACCATGAGCACAGCTGGAGTCATGGATGCGCATGTCAGCAATAGTGCTCCACCCCTGCCATGTAAAGCATCTGGGGATGATTGGCGTGGTAGGAATTCGCATGTTATCAACGTTCAGTGCCAAACCTCTCCATACCACAATCACCGGAGGACTTCCAAAGCATGTGTGTTGAATCATGTCCATCGATAGAAAAACTGTTTTGACACCATCCTCTAGATGAACGAAGATGTATGACAAGTACTAGATGTCTCTGCTATGTCTTGTACATAAATCGAGTGTTCAATATCATACATACAGGGATTCTAAGTTAGTGACAGGGGTCTGTGAGGTACTGCAGTACCTTTGTATACATCAGTTGGACAAATGTTGTGTGTGTCTGGACGAGAATGTGTTCTGTACACAGAGTTAGCGCAGTATGGTACGTAATTACACATATCAACACCACTGCTATGCTTTTGTGTTCATGTTCTATGATCATTTCTCTCTTCCCAGCACCTTCTTGGTATAGAATCCAGACCTATAACAGTTCTACAGAACTGATGGCACAAGTGATTTATGTAAAATGTTTCAAACTCCTTCTGTCTACAGCTCCATCATGCATAACTCAAATGTGTCTTTTTCTTAATCGTCTGTTATATCACCACAACACTCTCAAATGTATGAGGCCCATATCGCCTATACACCAGCAAGGAATACTAAACCCCTCAGCATTGAAGCAATTACAGAGATCATGTGTAATTTGGTGGGTGATGTGAGTAAGTATGGAACAGTCTTCTCAGAATGGTAGTTACAGTATTGGAATGAGAACACCGGTCTAAATCACTAGCACCTGTCAGTAGAAGTTTGAAACAGGTGTTATATTCTTTGCAAAAGCTAAATATCTAAGTGTATTGATTACGTGGAACTCAGATCATTCTGTTCCTTCATGAGATGTCGAATGTAGCAGGTATAATACCCTCCTACTTCTGGACAGTTTCAAATTAAATTGGAGACAGTGAGGAGTTGGTTAAAGACAGAGGAAGAGTTACGAGATGCTTAGAGAGAGGTCACATTGAGTTTTTCTCAGGGTCCTTAGCCTATTGGTTCAACAGAGGGGTAGCTCATTTCGCAATAGAGAGCTGAGCACTGCAGTTCAGAATCTCCGACTTTATAGCACAAATGTGAGAATACTTTGTGATCCTATATACATAGGGGCAGATGGCAAATCGTAATAAAATCTTGACAAATTTATTAAGTGTTTCGCCTAAGGAAAGTAATTTTTGCACATTTCTGCTGATGGCTTTTTCCTACACTAAGAAAAGTATTTGTGTCACGTGATGCAGTCTGTGTAACAGGTCTTTCGACATGTTGACATGTATATTATCCTCGCAATGTAATGAAGGGGAAAATTTAGCAAGAATACAGAAATTGTGAACTGTGGTGCAATGTCATTGGATGATAGCATCACGAGACCACCATGATGAGATGTTCACGTGACAACTCGTCGAGAGTGGTGGTTTGGACCTCAGGTAACGTGAGTAAAATGCGTTGAAATTATGGAAAACCTGGTAAAATTCCGAAAACTCATGGAAAAGACGTAACACTGATGAAAACATGACAAAAAATGTGGAAGGATGAGGAAACTTGCAATCTCACCTCGGTGAATGAAAATCATTCGATTCCTCCACCTGTGGGACTGAGAACTAATGGTGCATGCTATCCATGGGTTTAAGTCCTACAGAACACCTCCTTGTTCCACGTGTGCTTATGCACTACGAGGTATAAAGATGAAAGATGCAGTGTCCGAAGATTTGGAGGTCAAGATGACTACCACCTAGGACACTGGAAAAGCGATCGTATACCTGGGTGCAATAAGCAACACCAGTATGAGGAATCAAAGCATAGGATCTCTTTGAAAAAGGTAACACTGAGACATATGCTACCTGTCACTGTGAAATATGAGAGTAAATGTAGAGAGTATTATCTTGAGACAGCTGTTTTGTAACGCCGGAAACCCTTTCAGTTTCCATATGTTACGATGTCTTCGACATTTTAGTCAATAAGAAACACCATCACTGCCTTTTTTCAACCATCCTGTGTGTTTTAGGAGCAGCATAATTTATGCCATGCGATATCAAGCTTTCTGTGAAAGTCAATGGATCAAAATGTGTTAATGTCAGCTTAGCACCTGACACAGATGTCAATGTCATGGCGGAAATACAAAATGTATGGCGGTGTACAAAGCAATATTCATACAGTGCTCAGATGTGTTACAGCAGGAAAAGAATGTATCAAACTGATTATGAAAGAATAACACAGGAATCCTGTCTTGTGACTGATAGTTGTGGGATTCAGATTGCAGATGGTATTTGTTTTCGATATTTCGGAAGAGAGCGATACAGTAATACCTTATCGAGTCCTCTACTGTGTGATGTTTGTGAAGTTTTTATAATTTGCAGTTTTTCTGTGTTGAATGGTACAAAATAAAAAGGAGAGACAGAGTGTTTGGCTGACAGACATGAATAAACCCTGAGAGATTCAGTTCCCATTTGGACTTCAGTACCTGTATTGAAACACGTATGTATTCAATGCATTCATTACCAGCGATGGCGAGGCATGATAGAATCTCTGACCAGAGAGTTATTTATCGTTGCTAGTCTGCGCTTGACCGCGCGAGAGTTCAGTAGTGTGTGGGGAGTCGGCAGAGGGAGTAGTTCAGTTGCGAGTGCCACTCTGTCGGCAGTAGTAGTCAGTCGGCAGTAGTAGTAGCGAGTGGACGGTTGTACTGAGCGGGCGTCGGCATGCGTCGGCGGCGTGCTCTCCTTGCATCTCTGGTCACGATTCAGGACGAGGTATATTAATGAAGCAGCATTGCGCTCAGCTAATAACATCTGTTAATTGTAATTAATTTGTTCAAGAATTGCCCCAATGATAATTTTCTTATAAAGTAACTGTTTTAAACAAAAAGATTCATTTCAAGTCAAGTAATACTTCCTATGCATTCCCTCCAAGAATTAAAATTAAACATGGGCCAGCATTGCACGGAGCTGTGCCGAAAAATAAGAGCAGATATTGATGGAGTTTACTGATGTAAGAATTTTGGTTTTTGTGTCAGGTTTAATTATTGCACAGGGCCGAAGGTCAGCGCCGCTGCCTTATAAAATTTGTCAGGTTTAATTATTTGTGTTCAGATGTTACACATAGTTTATGCTTCATTATTTAATTAATTTTATTGTGGGCTTAATGAGCAATCTTCATTAGTTAATGTTTGTGGGGAGTTTACATTTGGGCCATTATTATTCTTAATTTTGCAAGCATGTTACGCTTGGTTCATTTTTATTATGCAGTTTTGTGGGAATATAACATTTCACTTAACATTGACTTTTATATTCTTGCTGGGAGGTTACAATTTCACGTTTTATTGACTTTTAAGATTTCTGTGCGGGGAGGTTACAATATGTATTTTGGAAATGCAATACAATGCAGGAGCAAAATCCTCATCCTTTTTCAAGTTCTCATATGATGTAAAGTCTTCCTAATTTTCCCGATAAGAATCACCACAACCGTAACTGCTCATACTGTCTTTTCTATTACCTGTTGTTGCAGGAGAAATCTTTGTTTGGCACAGGCCTTACACATTGTACATAGCTGGTGGAGATATGACACATTTTCCCATTTCCACCTAGTAGTCTAAATACAGTCTTGCCACACTAACTCAGTTTACCCTGCTTCTCGACGAGATACAGAAGGTGGTAAATATATCACTCGCTGACCCCTGTCAGTTTTGACTTAAACTGGAGTGATCACGTGGACAAAGCTGCAGGGAAGGAAGAGCAGAGACTGAGGAACAATTATAAGATGCAGAAGGACTGTCTAAAACCACATTGGAGTTTTGTAACATGAGTTCCCAAGCAAATAGGTTCAGGAAAGGTGACTCATTTCGAGATATAAGAATGCAACAAATATGATTCATTTGCTCCACCATTAAAAGACATCTCCATAGGATCCAATGCAAGTGTGTGGTTGAATGAAGAGCTTGATTCCAAACCGCTAACAGCATTTCTATCAGAAAGGATAACACTATTGATCTCAAAGGCCAGTATATTAGTTATAGGATTTTGTACGTTTCTTACAACTTCAGTCTAGCGCTACATATTCTAAATCATTCCTCACGTAGCATACCATGTACTCTATGTGATCATTCTCAACCAATCATAATTCTCCCTTGCCTACAGCTTCGTGGATATATCACTAAAACTCTATTACATAGTCTACATGGCATCAAGATAGACTCTACTGTCGCAGGTTCGAATCCTGCCTCGGCCATGGATGTGTGTGATGTCCTTAGGTTAGTTAGGTTTAAGTAGTCGAAGTTCTAGGGGACTGATGACCATAGATGTTAAGTCCCATAGTGCTCAGAGCCATTTGAACCATCAAGATAGAGTGTGTTACAAATACTATTCGTTAGCGTGAGAAATATCTAGCAGCGGCATGAAGGAGTTACAAATATCGGATCACTACCAAGTTCCTTAGCTAGATCACTTTCTAAATTCGGTGCGAATGGTCATTTTATTACGAGCGTATACCACTCGCTTCGTACACCTGCACTTTCGGTCGATTGATACACAATACCAGCGATCGCCATCTACCTTCAATGTCGCGGTATTCGTGTGGAAGACCCTTTCATTTGGAAGCAATACCTTACCTTGATGTAAAAAGCATTTTGTTTAACACTGATGTCATCAGCGACTTTTGTTTGTGCCTACACGACTAAGACTACTTTTTATGTAGGGTGACAGTAACATAGCCATTGCAGTCTTGTTTTCAATAGCTGGTCACTTATAAGACGATTACGTCTCTGTTCCTAAGACACACTGGTACCATTAACAAGAGAAACAAATGTCCATCCATCGCTGAATTTTCGCTCAATATTGTTTGGTGCCACCAGCATTCAGTTATTTGGCGAAGTGTTATACTTGGTACGGTTGAGCGATAGATTCACTGTGATCAGCAAGCTTATAAAGCATGTGTTGGGGTGTAAAGTTACTGTGGTCAGTGTTCCAACATATACAAAGAAAATGACTATGTCTGGTCATAAGTGAGGTATGGATTTGACTGGAAATTTCTAATTTCAGTGCATCCATAGCCTTAAGAAGGATGAAAGATTTTATGTATAACGTTATGTCCGGTCATAAGAAGGATATAGATATTGATATTTCCAGGGCCACAGCTGTCAGGAGGACATATTTCTGATACATTTCTCACTGTCAATGTCACCAGATTTGGACTGAAGCCGTAATATTTAATTTTAAGTATGTGGCTGGTTTCCTAGGACGATACTGTTAGGCATGCAGAGTGTGTGGCAGAGGTGCCGCTGGCTGAAACGAATTGACATTTACAACTTAAGACTGTTGCAGTTCGCGGGAACAAAGAGAAGTTCCAGGTAGTCAGCTAGTCGATTCTTGCAAGTAGCCAGGAGGATAAGTCCCGGTGGCGGCCATTGCAGCGCCCTCTAGATAGCTGAAGAGTATACTAATATTCAGTATGCACTGACCTGTCTCTGTCGTTGCATGTGTTTTTGCATGTATTCTCCGTGGAAAATAGAGAGATTCAGTATCGACCAGTGCCATGCGTTGGCGTTAGACGTATTGATAACATCTGAATTCCTACTTCAGTCATCCCTGGATGGTGGGCTGTATGCATGAGTGTTTTCAGTGATCTCAAGCATTTAGCGGTGATAACTACTAGGATCGCAGTTTAGTGCTTCTCAGTACGTTGCAGTGAACTCTGTCCTGTTGTGATAATTCTTGCTGTTACCATCATATCATCCTATCACGCGGTAGACGTCTTCTTCCTCTTTCTTCATCCTAGTATAGCTGAGAGAACCAAATTAGGAATTCTATAGGATTCTTTAAAAATCCAGTCGCAACAGCAAATTCCCAATTCAGCATTTTATTGTTTCCGATGGTGATACTGTGAACAGACATCTGTCCAGCCCCTCTGCAGATTGCTTAAGAACATAACATGCAGTTGAGCTGAGATTTGAAATTCTCAGCTACCTCCAACGTAATAACTTCCTACCAAATAGCGAACTGTGCCAGTATCAGCCAATAGGAGGCAAAAGGGAAAAATGGAAAATGTGTTGGAAACTGGGTGTAGCAAGATCGAATCAAGCCAAAGGAAGGAAAAACTGCCTGCACAAAGGGTATCGAATTAATTAATTAGTCAATCAATCTAACAGAGCGGGTGAATGTTTCCAAGATGTCAAAAAATCGTTCAAATGGCTCTGAGCACTATGGGACTTAACATCTCAGGTCATCAGTCCCCTACAACTTAGAACTACTTAAACCTAACTAACCTAAGGACATCACACACATCCATGCCCGAGGCAGGATTCTAACCTGCGACCGTAGCGGTCGCGCGGTTCCAGACTGAAGCGCCTAGAACCGCTCGGCTCCAAGATGTCCACAGCTTCGGGTTTACCAGGTATCCACTACTCTGCTCGAGACAAAGGTGGGGTTATTGTGGTACCTAACAGACGCTACCTACTTCTTCTCGAATACCTTTGTTCCATCCACTACAGCTTCCCATCGCATTGGAAGTGTGAGAACAAAGTGATGTGCCAGCTATCAACGCCAGGATTGCATGAGTGGCCAAGGGGCAGGAGTGGGGAGGAGGGATTAGGGGACATCTTGTTCTGTGTGTGTTTGCATACGTTAGGTCACACATATTGAGAGGCACCCACATGCCTTGCTCATACTGTGGCATCACATTGGTGATTATCTTATGGTCTCGTAATTATTTAACGCTACAGTGCACTTTCTGGATAGGATGGTGGATCTTTTATTATATCTCACACTTCGACCCTCACAATCATCATCACGAAACTTTCCTCCAGACCGAGCGGTACAGAAGGAACAAGCAACCCATACCTCTGAAACTACCTTGCTACTCTCCCATGCAAACCACACATACTTAAATTACATGACATGCACCACACTGCAACATGAAATACAAGACAGGGAATAGTCACAACATTATCACTTTCAGTTTTCCCACTTCAATTAATATTTATCCCAGTTTCACACGACACTGCCCCACTTCGTAATTCTACTTTCCTACTATGAACTCTGGAGATATATGCACGTCTTCCTGTGCAATGCAAGCCAAGTGGCGTAGCTGGATAGACGGCTGACTCACCTTGTTTCTCTCTCAGAGTGTTATAGTTTGAATCAAACGTCACATGGAAACATATCTCGCAAAGTAATATTAAGAACATATTCATCACACACACGAGTCCTCAACTGATACCATGGATGAGTACTTCTCTTTATCCTTTGTCTCATACACAGGTTGAGACTCACACAGTACTCACCACGTGGAAGTACTCGCCTCTAATTTCAAGTCCTGCACACGCTATTTCTTAAATATTTCAACTTATAGTACACACACTAGTAATTCAGCTTAACTTAAGCACACGGAAGTATTACAACTTATTGCTACACGTGGTTTCATTGTGACCGTTGGTCACTTCCGAAGATTACTACGATCCCATTAATATTACCTGCCTGACATTTAATTCTCCCCACAAAAGTTCCTGAAATAGAGAAATTATTATTTCAAACTACTCTTAAATATTCCACATGCATACCATGTCTCCACTCTTTTGTGTTTAAGGAACACAACTAAGACAGGCCTTAACAGCACAAGATCCAGCGGCAGAGTGCTGAAACATGGCCGTTCTTCAGGTTCTCTCGCACCTCTGTCGAAGTGGGGGAGCACCTTGCTACCGCATTGGTCAGCCACATTTCAGGCGCTCAAAGCTCAGGTAAATTTCATCTCTTTGGTCCTACCAAAGGTGGCCAAAGGATCGTCTCAAAGATGATCATATATTCACATTCACTATCTGCGGTTAGCAGACGACCATACATTCATTCATTTCACAGATCTCATCAAACTGGATGTAGGGATTTATTTTGAGGGAGTGCACATGTGATCAACTAAATAAATAAATTGTCATTCTTTCCCAAAGTATGTTGTACCTATTTCCAATGTCGGGCGGTACTGTACCCTTTCACCACCGGCTACCCATGCAGAAAAAAATGGTACGGTACTATCCTTGCAATGTGAGGGTAGTTCCAAACTTTTTTTTTTTTTTTAGAAAGCTGTATTAGAACTAACGTAGCAAGTCATCAAAATAACCAGGAGGAGACCTTAGCCCCTGGTGACCTCAAATAGACGACCAAATGCTGTTACTTTACCAAATTATTGACAGTTGTTGCATTATTGTACTCTCCACAATCCGGAGTAACGTACACACACAAATTTACAACAATCCACATGACAAATAAAACATTACATCATACAAATAAAAAATTATGGTGAGATAAAAATTTGCTTTGTTACCAGGATCTCCGTTATTTTTAGGAGTAATCCAAACTTAAATAATTCTAAAACAAATAAAAAAATAGTAATTGTACTCATAAAATTTTAAATAGCTCACTGTCCAAACACAGAACAAGTAATCTGACATTCATAAATTGCGTTCTAATACTCTTTACACGGCAATGTCTAAATACAAAACAAAATCAACAAAAGAAAAAACATTGCATACACTAGTTACATGTAGCATATCAGGATCCATAGCATTACTCTAAAATGTACATCAAACCTACAGAGAAATTAAACTGAGAAAAAAAAACAACGAAATATACCACAAGTTACATACTGGTTACGTAATATAGTCAGTCTAAGACATCATGTCATACCTCATTAACTATCATCACATAAGCAATTGCCACCACTACTCGACTGTGAGTTTAACCTTATCCTTGACCACCAGTACAAATACCTGCTGCTGAGCTAGTCAGTCCATCAACTTTGATCAATACACGCAGTAAATAGTTAGCAATAAGTGCTTGAACCCACCAGTAGCTCTCGTATCTTACTCTACTGCTCATTTCTCTGTTGTTACACATTTAGACGACAAGAACTTGCATTTCGACTAGCCTTTGTTACACTTTAATGTTAAATATCACCACTGTGATAATTCAAATAAGTGCCTTCAGTCAACACACCAACAAGATCATTACTGTCCACGACATCAAAATGCTTCAGTTAATTCCGGTATTTGTTGTGCAATGCAAACTCTTGTCCCCTGTGACAACCTTACTGACCAATGCAACAAGTGCCGCTACTTTAGTGTTACGCCACTGGCTAATAATTAAAGCATCATTGTTCCAAATATTCTAATAAACATGCTACGTGAACTTGATAACACAGAACAAACAAAAAAAAACACTAACTATTCTAAACACAAATGTTAATGAAATACAATTACACTTGCTGTCCCTTCAGGAATGAAACATATTAAAAAAAATTTACACAATTACAAATACATTATTCCCTATCTTGCGAGTCACACGGAATCATTTCATTCTGTGATTTTCTAGGGGTCAAAAAAGTTGCTGACAGGTTCCCTAGAAACACTGTCTCGTTGTCAAAGCTCTCCCATGGTTACCCGGACGAGAGTCTTTAGGTCACTCAAATCGGCATTTTGAACACGCACTGAACCGTAAACTGTATCTCACACTAAGCACAAATGTCATAATCACTCTCAGAGTACCATCCACACGAATCTGGTCGTCCAGAAATGGCCCTACAACTACTATTACCCACGGTTCTGTCCTTTCAGTTCATGGTGTAATTAAAAGTCGTAAGTTCCAACAAACAGCACTTATTCTCACACCAATTAAAGAAATGTCTCCTACTACAAATGCAAATGTCAATGTCCCACTTTTTTCTTGCGTTCATACAATAATTAGTCACCAAACGACAACTGTCCTCTTTAAGTATACCAAGCGTCCCACATGCAATTCACAAAGCACACTTAACAAGTTACTGCCAAAATTTTATGGATCCCACCGTTCAGTGGTCAAGACAAAGCAAAACAATCGTCCTGTCTGCTAAAGACAAAACCTTTTCCACCACTCACAACCTGGAAACACCAGCCCTTCACTTTTCACCTTATGGAGACATACAAGCAGTCATCTTGTTTCACGGCTCCACAGTCCAGTACTAGTTAATAGTTGCTGGTAAAAAATGCCCGCCGGGCTCTGCCGCGCGTCGTCCATTCTGCCGTGGCGCCGCTACGCGCGCCGTTGAGCAGAAGAAACCACCCGCTGTTGCCTCTGCAGGATACTTCCACAGTCGTAAGGGTGGCGGAACTTATGAATGGCCAGTGGTACGTGCGTGTCGCCCCAGGCCGTTGACCTGCTGCAGCGGGCGCGTGGGGTGTACCCCGACTGGCAGTGGAGTGGGGAGTGCACCGGCTCTGTTGCCTCTCCCATGCCAACGTCTGCTTGGCTTACGTGGTATGGGTGCGTTCTGTGTAGCCTCTCTGTGCTACGACACCCAATCAGTCAGACCCTTCCGTGCATCTTGCAACATTACAGACAAAAGGATATTCTTACTGCATTTAAATACTCATTGATTACATGTATGATCTATTAGATACATTGGTAATAAAAGAATCTACGTTCAAAAAAACATAAAACCATACACCCCAGTTTTCTACACATACAACATCAACATTTATGCCTTTTCTATATACAGCCCACACTCGTGCTATTGATTGTACCTGTCGTCCCTCATACAAAACATGAAAGTGTAAAAAAAAAAAAGAAAGGAATAAGAAACAATCTATACAGCTCACAATTACAATATCAAATAGTAGACTACTTTAACATCCTATCACAGTGAAAATACTAGAAACTGTTGATTCTAAAACTACAATATACAACGAACCTTTGTGCTTGTGACACACTGAAATTAATACCCCTTGAAAGTGTTCTAACAAAAAAATAAGAAATAATCTACACAGTTCACAATTACCTACCACATGTTATTAAATAGTAAACTACTTTAACATCCTAACACAATAAACATTTTAGAAACTGATGACTCTAAATCTACAACATACAATGCACCTTTGTGCATGTGACAGACTGAAATTAGTATCTCTTTATATATTTTACCTTTCTATTATATATAACAACATTTCTAGGACGTGTATGAACCATCCACATGATGTCAGATCCTGACCTGCCATCGAGGTTCATCCAAATCAAACAACAAAGCACAAAAATGTTTTAGTTATGGATCGGTAGCATCCCCTTTACAGGAGTGTGCGCATTGATCACACTACTCTACGACTCTCACTCACCAGACATCACATTTTCCTTCTCATTCAATCCACTAATTCACTAACAGAATAGGTCTAGAAATCAGCTACCTTAACACCACCACACTCACGACAACATACCCGCATCGTCGGGTAAAGCCCCCGTTTGTGGACAAAGCCCGCCGCATAAAGGATCACCTAGACATGGTCCACTGAACAGTTCAGCCCCTTCCGAGTGTTTGCCGTTCTCGCTCATTAACCCATGGTCGACAGCTACTTCCTGCCGCACTGCTACGTTCACGCCAGAATCACTATTCTCCATGGTGACTACACTTTTCGACTGCAACCTAGTTACTACAGACATTACGCAAAGAAAATTATACAACAATCTTCCAACCTTAGATGACGTAGCAAGCAATTACATAAAATAAATAAAAGATTCTCACCAATCCAGAAAGAGATTGCAAACAAAAAAGAATTTTACTTCTTAGCGCTATCACAATACATTCCATAAAAAAAATATTAACAGCAAACCCTAACAGCTGAATCCTGGCAGGGTCGAAATTGTTAGAGGCACCCAATGCCTTGCTCATTCTGTGGCATCAAGCAGTCAGGCGTGCAAGATGAGTGGTCTGCCAAGCGAGTGGATTCATTCTTATTTATCGAGTAATATGAACTCTTGTACTCTCAATTCACTTACAAATTATCCTCCTGTATGAATAATACGCAACGGAAACGCATTCTGACTATCAGTAATTTACAGAACTCTGACTGTTCACTACGCACTGGCAATACCACATTTTCTTTTTGTCTTTTATTTAACGGCTTTTATCAACACGTGGCCACCGCACTGAATATGAATGGGACACACATTATAAATTCGGGACATCATGACAACATACAATTCGAAGGAAAAGTCCACCAATCTTTTTCTTTTCACTATCTTATTTATTCGATAAATTCTATAACCTAAACACACAAATTCTATAACCTACAACAATAACACATGAGAAATTCCGCCCAGTGGGCATGGCTTTACATTGGTGATTATCTTATGGTCTCATAATTATTTAACACTACAGTGCACTTTCTGGATAGGATGGTGGATCTTTTATTATATCTCACACTTCGACCCTCACAATCATCATCACGAAACTTTCCTCCAGACCGAGCGGTACTGAAGGAACAAGCAACCCATACCTCTGAAACTACCTTGCTACTCTCCCATGCAAACCACACATACTTAAAATACATGACATGCACCACACTGCAATAGTGATTGTATCTCCTCCTGGTCGGCATAAACCTCTCGCTGAGTACTGTCAGAGCCTGTTTCGCCTCTTATACTGATCTTTTCCACATCTGCATTAATCGTATTCATTCTGACCACTACCTCCGCAACTTCATCCCTGTGTTTATTTAGCGCCACTTCCTGCCGGGTGATTTGAGCTTCTACGCTGTCTAATGCCCCTTGTTTATCTGCAAGTAAGTCCTCCACTATCTCTTTGATTCGTTCATCAGGCAACACGTCCCTATGTTCTGTAATATCGCTCTCTATTGCACTTATTTGTACCTCCAAATTATTGGCTTTTTCTTTCACGGCATCACATACTTGCTTCACCGCATCCAGATTCTTCTCCCCCTCATCTATCCGATAATTAACTGCGGCCAGACGCTCATCGATAACTGTGTGTAGCTTCCTCATTGCCTCTTTATTTCCCTTATCCATTCCCTCCAATCTTTCCTTATTATCTCTATCCTTCGCTTCCAATCTTTCCTTATTTCCCTCCAATCTTTCCTTAGTCTCCCTATCCATCGCTTCTAAATCTTTCCTTATTCTCCCTATCTCTCTCCTTATTATCTCTATCCATCCTCTGTAAAAACTGCAGTAGCACATTGTCATTTGCTACTTTCAATGCGCTCACCTAGTTCGCCTGAGAAACCGTGGCTTCGCCAAGGGAAGCTTCACATTCACTGCATACCTGACCTAGTCCCGGCTCGCCCGCGTCGTTGGGAAAAGCCCTCATTTGTGGACAAAGCCCACCGCATAAAGGATCACCTAGCCGCGGTCCGCTGAACAATTCAACCCCTTCCGAGTGTTTGCCGCTCTCTCTCATTAACCCATGGTCGACAGCTACTTCCTGCCGCACTGCTACGTTCACGCCAGAATCACTATTCTCCATCCAAACACAGAACAAGTAATCTGACATTCATAAATTGCGTTGTAATACTCTTTACACAGCAATGTCTAAATACAAAACAAAATCAACAAAAGAAAAAACATTGCGTACACTAGTTACATGGTGAATATCAGGCTCCATACCATTACTCTAAAATGTAGATCAAACTTACAGAGAAATTAAACTGAGAAAAAAAAACAACGAAATATACCACAAGTTACATACTGGTTACGTAATATAGTCAGTCTAAGACATCATGTCATACCTCATTAACTATCACCACTTAAGCAATTGCCGCCACTACTCGACTGTGAGTTTAACCTTATCCTTGACCACCAGTATAAATACCTGCTGCTGAGCTAGTCAGTCCATCAACTTTGATCAATACACGCAGTAAATAGTTAGCAACAAGTGCTTGAATCCACCAGTAGCTCTTGTATCTTACTCTACTGCTCATTTCTCTGTTGCTACACATTTAGACGACAAGAACTTGCATTTCGACTAGGCTTTGTTACTCTTTAATGTTAAATATCACCACTGTGATAATGCAAATAAGTGGCTTCAGTCAACACTCCAGTCCACAGTTCAGGGATTTTTCTGTACAGTTTTTTGTGGGATGGGTGGGGAAGGAGCGAATGATGGGTGAGGTTTCTTCTGGTGGTGGCACTGTGCCCTAGTTCAGTGAATACCTGCATTTCAAGGTGACCACCCACATGAAAATTTTCGAACAAGACAACACCTTCAATCTGTAGCTGCGTAATTACGTAATTAAGACATGTAGTCGCTGGACAGGATAGTACCTGCATCTTCCAGAGCAACAGCTCTGCACAGATTGAGCAATTTTCCTGCCAATCGTTTTCTAGGTGGAGTGGAGGGGAGGGATAAGGGTTTACCTGAGTGGGAGTGGTAATTAATTTATAGATTTAATTAATTAGTTAATTAATTTGATATCAAAAGTTTGTTTGTATCAGCGAGGGGATTTCTCACATAGGTGGAGGGGAGAGGTGGAGGCTTCTAAAAAGGATGAACAACCTCCAGGGGATCATGAATCAGCCTCCAGCAGGTAATATATCATTAGCATAACAATAGGTTAAGAGGGAGGCGAGGGGTCAAAAGTCAATCGAGTTTGCCTCAGATTGTATTTAACCCACACTAACAAATTGTGTTTATTCTCGCTCCCCCCCACTCCCACGCCCCCCTACTTCCTCAGTGCATTTGCATAACTGCATGAACAACCCTAGAACGCCTCTCCTCTCAGTGCAAACTCCCTTTCACTCCTCGGCCGCTTGGTACTGAATGGGAATTTGGACTGAGGAAGGAATTGTGTTAGGGTAGTCCATGCAGGAGACACTGTGCTGGTGTAGCGTAGTGGTTAGTATATTGATATTGTGAACAGGAGATCTGGGCTTGTACGCTAGCCTTGGTACAAATTTTCATTCATCGCTTCAGTTTGCATATATTACATCATAGACTTTCGAGACTTGTAAAGGTATCTTTTTATGGAAAGCTTTTATTGCTATTACAAATCTTCATTTTACTGATGCTCTACTTTAGCCAGCGTCAGTTATTTACTTGCCCAAATAGCGAAACTCATCCGCCACTTTTAGGTCTCATTTCCTAATATAATTATATTAATATCACGTGATCGCATTGCACTTGATTTGCTTTTGTTGATGTTCATCTCGTAATCACTTTTCCAGGACACAATCCAACTGCTCTTGCAAGTCCTTTGCCGTCTCTGATAGAAATGCAGTGTCATGGCAAACTATAAGTCATTATTTCTCCTCCATGAACTTTAATCCCCCTTCCCAATTTCGCCTTCTTTCTGTCACTGTTTGTTCATTGTTCATGCCAGAATAACTTTAGGGAGGGGTTACGCTCTTGTCTTACTCCCTTCTCAACTTCAAACTGCAGCTTACTTTCCGTGTCCTTCGTCTCTTATTGTCCCAAATAATGATTTTGCATCACCTAAGAATTCAGAAACTATTAGAAAAGTAAATTGTTTATCACCGACTCACTGTATAGACTCCGTTATGTATCCCCACGACCTTAAGCCACTCGTCTGAACGACACAGCACAGACACTCCATCCCATCACAAAAAAATCATTTCTGCCTTCTCTAAGTCGTTGTCAGTAACAGGAGACCGACTCTGGAAAGATCTCCCTCATAACATCAGTGATAAGAATTATATATGCAGAGTCAGAAGACAACTACTACATACCTTCTACGAACAATAACAGTAATGTATGTCTTTATTTTGTACACACCCCTTACTACGTTACTATTAAATACCTTCCTTGCCCACCAGTCTTCCTTCATTTACAAATGCGTCTATTGATGCAGACTATCTGAATTTCTCTCTGCCACTATTCACATTGGCATGAAATCTCACGTCTGGACATTGGTAAATACTTTTCCTATCGTATACAGTCACTGTTGTTATTGATATAATAATAATAATTTTTATTATTATAGTTGTTATTATCAATAGTAGTTGTAGTAATAGTAGTAGCAGTGTCACTAGTAATTTTAGCATTAGTTCAGAAATGGCTCTGAGCGCTATGGGACTTAACTTCTGAGGTCATCAGTCCCCTAGAACTTAGAACTACTGAAACCAAACTAACCTAAGGACATCACACACATCCATGCCCGAAGCAGGATTCGAACCTGCGACCGTAGCGGTCACGCGGTTGCAGACTGTAACGCCCAGAACCGCACGGCCACCCCGGCCGGCAAGCATTAGTTCCTAGTCAGTATTAGTATTCCAGACACCGTTAGAAACACTCATATCTTCTTCCAAGTCATTTTAATTCTTTAACTAACATTTCTTACTTTTTACCATTAATCTGTTATTTGATTTATTTGAATAGTTTGGTCATCTGACACGAACACCGTCAGACATTCATTCCAAGGTGGCAACAAGTCACAAGTGAAAACCACCGATTAAGAACTATGACGTGTTGTCTCCGATACTCATTGTCCTAGTGGCAACACGTCAGAAGTTCAAAGTGGTGCTTTTAACTTCCGATGTGCTGCCACCAATACAACGAATATTTGAGGTTGCTTGCGTCTTATGTGAAAAAGTAGTCAAATAAACCCAATAATAAGCGTCCTCTGGGTGTCTACCGGTACGTTAATTGTAAATCTCACTTATGACACTGCAGATGATGCCACAGGTTTCTAAAAAAAGGCCATTTTCAGTTTAAAATTTTTGTTATTATTGTTTAGTAACTGAAATTTAGAAAGTACTGTATGTGCTAAACGCTAACTCTATATACACTATCCGATCAAAAGTAACCCCTATGTAATGCGGAACTGAGCACTATATGTCATGAGAGGGCGACCCCCTAAGTATAAAAGGATATGGGGATTATTGTGTTGTCTGTAGAAAAGTTGAAACAGCATAGCAGAATGGGGACGGCTCAATCTCACTTGCTGCCATCCGAGTAATCAATCCATCAGAGAGATTTAAACCCTTCATAAGTTGCCCAAGTCAACTGTGGCTGATGTGATTGTTAAGTCGAAATGCGAAGAAAAAATGGTTCAAATGGCTCTGAGCACTATGCGACTTAACTATGGTCATCAGTCGCCTAGAACTTAGAACTAATTAAACCTAACTAACCTAAGGACATCACACACATCCACGCCCGAGGCAGGATTCGAACCTGCGACCGCAGCGATTGCTCGGTTCCAGACAGTAGCGCCTAGAACCGCACGGCCACTCCGGCCGGCGAAATGCGAAGAAACAGCTAAACCAATATAAGGGAAACCTCATATACCGACGGACAGGAGCAGTCATACATTGCGGAAGATGGTCCTAAAGAATCGTGTGAAATCAGTGGAAGCAATCACTCGTTAGTCCAGCTAAACCCGTGACAGTGAGTAAAAAAATAATTGGGTACAACAATTGAACGGTCTGTCATAAGCCACACAATTTTGCAGTCAGTGCTAAGCGTCTCTAGAGGTGGTGTAAAGAGCGCCAGGATACGAATGGTTGGGTGTGATGAACAAAGGTATACCTTGTGGCGATCCAATGGAAGGATCTGGATTTGGTGAATGCCTGGAGAGCGTTACCTACTATCACGTATGGTGCCAACAGTCGAGGGTGGATCTGGTAGTGTTACGAAATGGAGATTTTTTCGCAACATTGTTCTTAATAAAACGGTAAATGATGAAGGATATGAGTATATTTTACAACATTGTGTTACGCATAGAACAGCGGAACAGTTAGCAGACGATGACTGTATTAGCATGACAATTGCCGTGTTCCCGTTCGGTTCCATTTATTTTATCCTAATTACGATGTGATAATTGCTTCACTAACAATGTGTGGCAATCGGACTCGTAAATTACGGGAGACAGTAGCGTGCAGTACATGCTCAGCTTTGTGGTGACTGATCACTCTCATTTGTCTGCGATAGTTTGAAGTCTACCACACGAATTAGGTTAAATGATAGTAAACAGATGTTAACAGCAAATAATCGTAGAGGAAAGCTAGTAATTTCAATGTTAACTGCCTTTGAGGTGACTATCGTACAGGATATTAGTTCAACATGGAGCAGTAATGCCTTACATTAATGTGCCTATACACACACACACACACACACACACACACACACTCTCTCTCTCTCTCTCTCTCTCTCTCTCTCTCTCTCTCACACACACACACACACACACACACACACACACACGTAATTACATCAAATACTACAGCATTTGTCAGGAAAATAAGATAATAAACGTTTAATGAGTAACCTGATAAGTACTGAAGACACTTATTGAGCCGCGGCGCCTTCATTTTGTCTTTCCTTCCCCCTTCACTTGCTGGCGACCCGCTGAGTAGTACGAATTACCCTTAGCTTCCTGTGTGTTATTGCCGGCACGGAGTCTTGACAAGTCACTGGGGCGTGTGAAATGGGGAAGTGTCTGGATATGTGGTGAGTGCTTCCCGCTATAAGTGCTACTTCAGGTATTGCTTTAGTGTTACTTGTTTACGCCACACGCTGTGTGGTAGCTTAAATCTGGTGGCTTTCAAACCAGTGTAATTTTCCTGCGAGGCAGCAGGGCGTTTATCATTATGCTAGTGTTTTTTGAAATTGGTTATTTAGTGCTGTTAAATTATCCGTAATCTCTAAGCCTGGTGTATTAAGTGGTTGTTTCTAACGCCTTGATATACACTCCTGGAAATTGAAATAAGAACACCGTGAATTCATTGTCCCAGGAAGGGGAAACTTTATTGACACATTCCTGGGGTCAGATACATCACATGATCACACTGACAGAACCACAGGCACATAGACACAGGCAACAGAGCATGCACAATGTCGGCACTAGTACAGTGTATATCCACCTTTCGCAGCAATGCAGGCTGCTATTCTCCCATGGAGACGATCGTAGAGATGCTGGATGTAGTCCTGTGGAACGGCTTGCCATGCCATTTCCACCTGGCGCCTCAGTTGGACTAGCGTTCGTGCTGGACGTGCAGACCGCGTGAGACGACGCTTCATCCAGTCCCAAACATGCTCAATGGGGGCCAGATCCGGAGATCTTGCTGGCCAAGGTAGTTGACTTACACCTTCCAGAGCACGTTGGGTGGCACGGAATACATGCGGACGTGCATTGTCCTGTTGGAACAGCAAGTTCCCTTGCCGGTCTAGGAATGGTAGAACGATGGGTTCGATGACGGTTTGGATGTACCGTGCACTATTCAGTGTCCCCTCGACGATCGCCAGTGGTGTACGGCCAGTGTAGGAGATCGCTCCCCACACCATGATGCCGGGTGTTGGCCCTGTGTGCATCGGTCGTATGCAGTCCTGATTGTGGCGCTCACCTGCACGGCGCCAAACACGCATACGACCATCATTGGCACCAAGGCAGAAGCGACTCTCATCGCTGAAGACGACACGTCTCCATTCGTCCCTCCATTCACGCCTGTCGCGACACCACTGGAGGCGGGCTGCACGATGTTGGGGCGTGAGCGGAAGACGGCCTAACGGTGTGCGGGACCGTAGCCCAGCTTCATGGAGACGGTTGCGAATGGTCCTCGCCGATACCCCAGGAGCAACAGTGTCCCTAATTTGCTGGGAAGTGGCGGTGCGGTCCCCTACGGCACTGCGTAGGATCCTACGGTCTTGGCGTGCATCCGTGCGTCGCTGCGGTCCGGTCCCAGGTCGACGGGCACGTGCACCTTCCGCCGACCACTGGCGACAACATCGATGTACTGTGGAGACCTCACGCCCCACGTGTTGAGCAATTCGGTGGTACATCCACCCGGCCTCCCGCATGCCCACTATACGCCCTCGCTCAAAGTCTGTCAACTGCACATACGGTTCACGTCCACGCTGTCGCAGCATGCTACCCGTGTTAAAGACTGCGATGGAGCTCCGTATGCCACGGCAAACTGGCTGACACTGACGGCGGCGGTGCACAAATGCTGCGCAGCTAGCGCCATTCGACGGCCAACACCACGGTTCCTGGTGTGTCCGCTGTGCCGTGCGTGTGATCATTGCTTGTACAGCCCTCTCGCAGTGTCCGGAGCAAGTATGGTGGGTCTGACACACCGGTGTCAATGTGTTCTTTTTTCCATTTCCAGGAGTGTATTATCTGGGATTTATTGTTAAATAATTTAATTATTTTAACGGAAGTTGGCGAACTAACGTAAGCTGTTCAAATTGTGGTTTAGATCGTTCTCGAATAAAAGTGTCATGGAAGAGACCCTTACTTGTAAATGCTAACCGTTAAGTACCACGGTCTACATATACGTTCATGTTTCTCATAGATATTTCAGTTTGTTGCAAACAATTCTGTGTAGCTTAGGTGACTTATTGACTGTTTCTCTATTTCAAGTAACTTTGGGGTTAATGATGTCACCTTATTCAGTTAAGTTGTTTAGGGGGAGACGTTCATTATACCGTTATGTTATAAGTTTTATGTTGTTACACGTTGTTCACTTTGTGCATTGTTAAGTAATGTTATTGTTTGATTATTATGATACATTTGAAGATTTTATGCCATTGTTAGCCTAATATGGGATGGGCGAATTACATTTTTTTATGTCTTTCAGCTCAGCATTCACCTGAGTGGTGTTTGTTAATAGCTTTCAGATTTATGTGTTCCGGGTTCGCTGTCTGCCTTGGCACTTGCGTTCGGGGTCCTGTTGCTCTAATGCACCGATATGTTGTTTTTCGGGAGAGTTTGTGGCTGCCCGACATTACCTTAATGAAGCAGTTTGCGCTAGCAGCGATTGGCTTAAGTTCGTTTAACCTACGCTCTTACTTAATGGTCTTACGTTAATATTTTCCGCCAAATATTTTACATCCCTCCTGCAATCGGTAATATTATCCGATTTGTGATGAAGCTTCAGGTTTTCGAAATCAGATTTCCGCCTGTAGTTATTGTGTTAACGTTTGGAAACTTTGAGCTTTCTTTCTCTATTACTCAACGTTTGAGATGACATTTCTCTTCCGTCATCACTTCCACGTTGTATTAATTTCATGTATGTTATATAAAACACTGCTCGATTGTAACTGTTGGCCTTTAACTTCCATGTCCGCAGCTCGTGGTCGTGCGGTAGCGTTCTCACTTCGCACGCCCGGGTTCCCGGGTTCTATTCCCGGCGAGGTCAGGGATTTTCTCTGCCTCGTGATGACTGGGTGTTGTGTAGTGTCCTTAGATTAGTTAGGTTCAAGTAGTTCTAAGTTCTAGGGGACTGATGACCATGGATGTTATGTCCCATAGTGCTCAGAGCCATTCGAACCATTTAACTTCCATGGTTGGCCTGTTCTGGAGATTGAATGTTTGGACTCATGATTTAATAATTGCAGCTGCAGATGTTACTTTCAAAGGCTAGTCTGATTAATACGGAAAGTAATTTAAATAACTTTTTAAAACACTTTTAAGAGCTGTAAGTGCCGATTTTTCTTAAACTTTTGAAAGCACAATGCTTTTAATTATTACAAGGCCAAATTGCTTTAATTAACAAATATCTTACCTTTTTACTTTGTAATTTTGTAGTTATTATTGATTTCGAACTTGCGAATTGGGGCCTTTAATCAGTGGCTTAAAGCGGTTATTCACATAAAACGTCCTGTTGCTCATTCTTTGATGTGGTTAATATTTTCTGTTTATTAGTGTAATGTGTTCAGTAAATCAGTATGAAATGCGAAAGGAGAAATGATGTGATTATTGTGGGACCGTCCTTCCATGTGTCCTTTTCCTTTCCTATCTTATGTAAGGGGATTTCAATGGTAGCCACAGAGCATGATTACTTTCATTCTAGGTAAAGGGGAGGGGAAGAACTGTCACTGATTTTTGCATAATTTTTCTTCCGAAATTTGAGAGTTGTGACTTCTTGTACTAAAAATTTTGTCAGCTGTTTGAGAGAGCGATACTGCTATCGATTCCAGAGGTTGCTGGGGCTTACTTTACCCCAAACGCGAGCGCCTCGAAAACAATCTCTGGCTGAGGAACATTCCTATTGCGGGTGATATCTCTGAACTTGTAGCCGAACTGTGCACAGAATTAGATAGCACTCTTCACATTTACTCGGACACTGTCGGTTAGGTAGGTGCTACTTCTGCTGCTTCTGCAGATTTGGAGGATTTGTCTCACAATATTCAATTTTTTGAGGGTAGTCAGTCTACTTGTGAGCGAATCGATAGATCGCAAGTGCATTTGTGCCATTGGGGTAACCGCCTTGCTGATTTAAATTACCTTGAGCTTAGTGATCAGGAAAAGGAGACGTTACAGTTAATTGTTAAGGTGAAAGATTTAAAGATCAGTAATGTTCTTTGGCTTTAGATAATGAAGTCTAAAGTAAGGTAGGAGGTAATATAGCGATTAGTTAATCACAGGATTTGGGATGTGGAGACTTAACGCAGAGGTAGGACAGTGTGATTCCTTTGCCAAGCTGTCCAACCCGATTATGTGCTTGCTCAGTGGGGTTCCCGATTGCCTGTTGATCAATTAAATCAAAATCATTAAGTGTCGTGGTTGCTTGTCCTCTTTGAGCCCCGTGCGAATGCTTTACAAGTTTCGCATTCCGTGGTACTTACTTTGCTCTATCCTCTGCCAAAAGGATTGTTCAGCGATCTGTTGTGTGACAAACTCCTAAGTCAGTGTACCTCGGGCTACCTCAGACCTCGATTGATAGTTAACACCACGCATTTGTGGCGAGCTTGAGCATGCATACTACTGGCAGGTGCAAACATACAATGAATCATTGACTATATTGAAAGAGTTCATATGGCTGCCTCCACCTTGAATATGAACTTTAACAAGCAAGATATTCTCGAATATTTTAGAAGGCATGAGAACGGAGGATCGTTCGTGTTTTATATTTGCCTACAGCCCTACTACCTTTTTCTGAGTTGAATGATTTACTTGTTTCGGTTGAAGTACCTAAATTTGCGGATTACCAACTGGCGTAGGGTAGGGGCTTTCAGGCTGTTACTTTTATTTCAAAGGATAATTGTCATCAACCCGCTTTAATTCACGAGCTGAGAAAGGTTTTCTGTGTGATGCACATAAGCACCTTGTGCGTGAGTGTCCAGTTAAGCTTTGCCCACAGCTGATGACACCAGATGTGGGGTAAAACTCTTGTCAGTTAGCTTCCCACGTGTTTTGCCCCTATTTGTGGCTGTGACAACATGCTCTTCCATATCTCTGTGCTTGTCTCGACCGAAAACCGTTTGTGGGCCTCAAGACTCTGGATATGGTTTCCTTGCTTGACCATTTCTGGTACCTCGAGTTTCGCAGTTTAAGTTGTCTCCTGTACACCTCTCCTTCCAGAGATGTCATGTTTCCAACGAGAAAGACTTTCCTCTGGTGGGTGAGGTGCTAGGAGGGAGGGGGGTTTCTCCACCTGTAATTTTTCTTGGCCTGTTAAGCTCACTATAGTTAAAAATTTGTTCATCACCTTGTTGCTTGGGTGTAATTTCATTCAACGGACAAGTTTGGTGCTAGACTTTGCTACTAATGTATTTTTCTTTACATTTTGTCCGTCTGAGAAAATTCCCTTCGTTCTTGTCGTCTGATTAGTAATATCATTTCCTGAAGCACAGGCCAGCCGAAGTTCGAACTTAGTCATCTTGAAGACGGTCAGGCTAGACAGCTGAGAAGTATCTTACAACCATTTTCCATTGTACATACTAATCAGTTAGGTGTGCCCCATAAGATTAACCACTGAATCCGTTTGGTCGATGATATTCTGGTGCATCATTCTCCTTATCGTATTTCGCCTCCTAATATGAGAATACTGAAGCAGGATTGACCAAATGCAGTGGAATGGAGTTATTAGACCAACTACTCCATATGCTTCACCCGTATTCCTGATACCTAAGGAACAGAGTGAAGATTATTAGCCGGTTGTTGATTATAGGGCCTTTAATGAAAAAGTAATTTTGGAGTCAGTTCCCTTGCCTGATCTCCATAACTGTTTTACTTGGTTTTCTGTGTCTGCAGTTTTTGAGCACTTGATTTAAATCAAGCCTACTACCAGATGCCACTGAGGAATCCAGACAGGTTACTTCGTTTTGCATGGATTGGAACCAGTATGAATTTAATCAGGTTCCATTTGGATGGACTGTTGGGGCTGCTGTGCTTTCACGACTGTCAGATAACGTTTTAGGGGATATCAAGTTCGTTTTTGTGTATAATTACCATGATCACACTTTTTTCATGGACACCTTCCTCATCTTGGGCATGTGTTGATGAGAATCTGTTCAGCGGGATTTACCGTTAGACCATCTCAAGTTACTCTCACTAGGCAGCAGATTTATTTTTTGGATCACCTGGTTTCCAGGGACGTTATTAAGATTGATCAAGAGCGTACTACCGATTAAGAAAGCTCCCTCCTCCCAGCAATAATAAAGGGTGGTCAGATACATCGGTATAACCAAGTACTTTCGGAATTTCGTTCCCTAATTCTGTTCAGCTTGCTGTCCCCCTTAACAGTCACCGTGAAAACGAAGAAAATTTTACTTGGAGAGTCAGCAATCTGGTTTTGAAGCTATCAAGAGCGCTCTCGCTAACCCTCTTGTATCGGCCATTCTCGATTTTCAGAAGATATTTATAGTTCAGACTGATTCTTTCAGAGCTGACGCCGTTCTTTTATAGGAAGATTCTGTAGAGGCGTCCTCTAGCTTTTGTCTCCACAAGATAAGTAGGTCCTGAGCTTAAATACTCGGTTTACGAGGTCTTGGCTGTTTTTTTTTTTTTTTTTTTTTTTTTGCTCTTACCAAATTAAAATTTAATCTCGAGACCGACAGCCAAGCCTTGAGTTAGGTTTCAGCACGACCTAGGAAGACCAGTAGGATTCCAAAGTGGGCTGTCTGTGTATCTGCGTTCCGTTTCAGAGTTTGTCATATTGAAGGTGTTGACAACCATGTTGCTGAAGCGCTTAATAGTGTGTTTGAAGAAGAGATTCCGGTAGTTGTGGGTGTTAGAGCTGTACCTTTTTTAGATTGAAGTCAGCTGATAGGTATTCCTGCTTAAGGGAAGTCTCTCTAACAAAGAAACCACTTTCTACAAAGCTTGGGTATCCGATTAATGAGGGAATTAGTATATTTCATCAAAATATACAAGGTATTAGAGATAAAGTTAGTGAACTGCTTATAGATGTTGACTCTGAAATTATTGGTATATCTGAACACTTCTTAAATAAGGAGATAATTCAGAGGCTTCCTTTACCAGGATACAGGTTGGCTGGCAGCTTTTCTAGGAGCTCTTTGCGGTGTGGGGGAGTAGCCATGTATGTGAAAAACGGTATCCCATTTGAGTCAGTTGATGTTTCAAAGTACTGCACTGAAAAGGTGTTTGAATGTTGTGCAGGTGTGGTTAAATTTAGTGGAGCTAAACTTCTTACTGTTGTTATTTATAGATCCCCAGACTCCGATTTCACAACATTTTTGCTAAAGCTAGAGGAGGTTCTTGGTTCACTTTATAGGAAATACAAAAAGTTAGTTATATGTGGTGACTTCAATATTAATTGTATAAGTGATTGTGCAAGGAAAAGGATGCTGGTAGACCTCCTTAATTCATATAATCTTATGCAAACCGTATTCTTTCCAACGAGAGTGCAAGGGAACAGTAGAACAACCATAGACAATATTTTTGTTCATTCGTCATTATTAGAAGGGCATTCTGTTAGCAATAAGGTGAATGGCCTTTCAGATCATGATGCACAAATTTTAAGTCTAAAAGATTTTTGAGCTGCTACACATGTTAAATATAGTTACCAACTTTTTAGGAAAGCTGATCCAGTTGCTGTACAGACTTTTGTAAACCTTATCAAGGAACAAGAGTGGCAAGATGTTTATAGTGCTGATACAGTAGACGATAAATATAATGCTTTCCTCAAGACTTTTCTCGTGCTCTTTGAAAGTTGCTTTCCGTTAGAACGTTCAAAACAGGGTACTAGCACAAACAGGCAGCCTGGGTGGCTGACTAAAGGGATAAGAATATCTTGTAGAACAAAGTGGCAATTATATCAAAACGTTAGAAACAGTCAAAATCTAAATGCAGCAGCCCATTACAAACAGTATTGTAAGGTGCTTAAAAAAGTTATTAGGAAGGCAAAAAGTATGTGGTATGCAGATAGAATAGCTAAGTCTCAGGATAAAATTAAAACCATATGGTCAGTCGTAAAGGAAGTGGCTGGTCTGCAGAGACAGGTCGAGAATATAGAATCAGTGCGTAGTGGGGATGTCCGTGTTACTGATAAGTCACATATATGTACAGTATTTAATAATCACTTTCTGAATATAGCAGGTGAACTAAATAGAAACCTAGTCCCAACAGGGAATCATATAGCGCTCTTAGAGAAAAGTGTTCCGAGACTGTTACCTGAAATGCTCCTCCATGATACTGACAAGAGGGAGATTGACTTAATAATTAAATCACTAAAGACCAAGAACTCTCATGGATATGACGGGGTATCTAGCAGAATACTGAAGTATTGTTCCACGTATGTTAGCTCAGTACTTAGCCATATCTGTAACTTTTCCTTTAGGAGTGGTCGGTTTCCTGACCGATTAAAGTACTCGGTAGTGAAGCCACTTTATAAAAAGGGAGACAGGGATAATGTTGACAATTATAGACCTATTTCTATGCCATCGGTGTTTGCTAAAGTTATCGAGAGGGTTGTATATACAAGGTTACTGCAGCATTTAAATTCACATGATTTGCTGTCAAATGTACAGTTTGGTTTTAGAAATGGCTTAACAACTGAAAATGCTATAGTCTCTTTTCTCTGTGAGGTTTTGGATGGATTAAATAAAAGGTTGCGAATGTTAGGTGTTTTCTTTGATTTAACGAAGGCTTTTGACTGTGTTGACCACAAAATATTACTGCAGAAGTTGGAACATTATGGAGTAAGGGGCGTAGCTTACAATTGGTTCGCCTCCTACTTTAAGAACAGAAAGCAAAAGGTAATCCTCCGCAATATTGAGAGTGGTAATGATGTTCAGTCCCAATGGGGCACTGTTAAATGGGGCGTTCCCCAAGGGTCGGTGCTGGGGCCACTGCTGTTTCTTATTTATGTAAATGATATGCCTTCTAGTATTACAGGTGATTCAAAAATATTTCTGTTTGCTGATGACACCACCTTGGTAGTGAAGGATCTTGTGTGTAATATTGAAACATTATCAAATAATGTAGTTCATGATATAAGTTCGTGGCTTGTGGAAAATAATCTGATGCTAAATCACAGTAAGACTCAGTTTTTACAGTTTCTAACCCACAATTCAACAAGAACTGACATTTTAATCAGACAGAATGGGCATGTTATAAGCGAGACGGAACAGTTCAAGTTCCTAGGCGTACGGATAGATAGTAAGCTGTTGTGGAAAGCCCATGTTCAGGATCTTGTTCAGAAACTAAATGCCGCTTTATTTACCATTAGAACAGTATCTGAAATAAGTGACATTTCAACACGAAAAGTAGTATACTTCGCATATTTTCATACGCTTATGTCATATGGTATTATTTTTTGGGGTAATTCTTCTGATTCAAAAAGGGTATTTTTGGCTCAAAAACGGGCTGTTCGAGCTATGTATGGTGTAAGTTCGAAAACCTCTTGTCGACCCCTATTCAATAGTCTGGGAATTTTGACATTGCCCTCACAGTATGTATTTTCTTTAATGTCGTTTGTTGTTAGCAATATTAGCTTATTCCCAAGAGTTAGCAGCTTTCACTCAGTTAATACTAGGCAGAAATCAAATCTGCATGTGGAATGCACTTCCTTGACTCTTGTGCAGAAAGGAGTGCAGTATTCTGCTGCATCCATTTTCAATAAGCTACCACAAGAACTCAAAAATCTTAGCAGTAGCCCAAACACTTTTAAGTCTAAACTGAAGAGTTTCCTCATGGCTCACTCCTTCTATTCTGTCGAGGAGCTCCTGGAAGAGCTAAAAAATTAAGCAAATTCCAGTGTTACATTCTTGATTTTCTTTATTTAAACTAACGACTTGTCGCCTGAATATGTTTCTTATATTTCATTTTATCTGTTTCTACAATCGTGTTATAATTTCATGTATTGACTCGTTCCATGACCATGGAGACTTCTCCTAAATGTGGTCCCACGGAACAATAAATAAATAAATAAAAATAAAAATAAACTGGAGGGCTGTTGTTTACTGGGCGGTTTCCTGTTTGTAGTGCCTTGACCGAGATACCTCAGATCTTTACCGACGTCGGGCTTAAACAATATCAGAATCATTATTTAGGACCTATTAGGAAGCGTTTGTTGGCTGGTGAACTGGTTCAAATTTACTTATTAAGAAAGGGGGTATTGTGTCGCGAAGTTGACAGACTGAACCTAAAACTTACCTAACGCTGGTGCCCTTCATTTTTTATTTTCATAGTTCATTGCTGGATGCACACTTGGGCATTTATAAAACCCTAGTTAAGGTGCAGCGTCACCTCACCTGGCGTTCGTTATACAACGACTTTCATCGTTTAGTAGGCATGGGGTAGCATGAGAAAACCCAGCAACAACTCACGTAAGAGGCTTTTACAATCCTAAAAGGAACAGGGTTCCACGGTTAAATTATTTATTGATTATGCAGGCTTCCTTCCCCACACTAAGGAGGGAAATCGTTATATATTGATGGTGATCGATTTGATTATTTCCTACTAGAGGAGTTACAACATCTCCAGCTATACGCCACCTACCATATTTTCTTGGTCTGTACTGCCTAAGGACCTTATTTGTGACAGTGACCCAGCTTTTCTTTCAAGCGAGTTTAAGCGTTTTTGTTTTAATAATGCTATCAAACATTTTGCGACCACCCTCCATTATCCTCAGCCTTCCTTTTAAGAAAGAGTTAATATAAATTTGAAAGCTGTCTTGATCATTTGCCGTGCTAAGGCTCTGAGAAAATTGGATACTTTGCTACCTTGGATCAGTTTCGCCTTTAATTATGCACAGCATGGGGCCTCTAGAGCAGTTCCAGTGGCACTTATGTTTGCGTACCATCTCTCCCTTCTCTTGGAAACTTGTAGAGTATAAACGGTCTTTTGCTTGAGTGTATTACCTCCGAGTTGATTAAACAGAACTGTGGCAGGCTGAGGAAGTATAAATGAGCCCATCGTCGTCAGGACAGACACTATAATCAGGGAAGGCAACACTTCCGAGGCATCGTGGGAGATAAAGGTTTTCAGCTGAAATTCCAGCGTGGTTGGTGGACAGCATACTGGAATTACAGTGGAACTTTCTCCATGATTTGTTGCCGTTGTTTTGTTATTAGTGTCTTAAACCCAGTTAATTTACTGGTTCGTAATCTCAATACCGGAAAAACCTCTTAAGGTACATGATAGCCAGGTGAGGCAGGCTGGTTAGTTCCCCCTTGGTAAAAAAAAAAAAAAAAAAAAAAAAAAAAAAAAAAAAAAAAAAAAAAAAAAAAAGAGGGTTCTTTCGATTTGGATAGGTGAGGGTGAGACATGGTTGTTTCACTTTTCTTCCCACTTCAGTAGCTGGCGCCCTGCTAGGTGGCATGAATTAGCCTTAGTTTCCTGTGTTGTTGCTGGTGCGGAGCCTTGAAAACACGCCGGAGCCTTGAAAACACGCCGGAGCATCTAGAGTGGGAAAGTGTCTGGGTAGGTGGGGAGAGGGCAACACGGTCAATGGTCGGCCTGTCAGCTGTGTGTGCCATTGGTTATGTTTGTGAGGAGAGCGGGTCGTTGCTAGCGTATCGATAGTGGATGCAATGGACTTTTCACCACGCCCTTCAGTGTGCTTCAGCTGAATTGTCTTCCCTTATGTCCCCAGTATGTCCATGCTGGGCGCTTTTGGATGCTGGTGTTTGGCATTGAGCCTAAATGATAGAATAACGATATTTTGTTATAACAATGGTTGGTAATAACAGCACTGTGAAATGCCCACATTCGATCCTCCCTTTACAGAGCTCAAAAAAATTTCATTCATTGTAATAGTTGTTAACCGCAATTGGTCTGTTAGAATTTAGTGCTTGTTCTGCACATGTAAAGATGGCTACTTGCCATTATAAATGCTACTTCAATTTCTGCCTGACTGTTAATTCTCTGTGCCACGAACTGTGTGGTACCTTAAATCCGGTGGCTTTGAAATCAGTGTTATTTTTCTGTGAGCCATCAGAGTACTTGTAGTTACCCCATTGTTTAATGAAGTTAGGTATGTAGTACTGTTAAATGGTTCATAAGCTCTAAATCTTGTTTATCAAGTGGTTGTTTCCAGCGCCGTGAGATATTTTCTAGGATTTATTACTTAATTTTTAATTATTTTAACAAAATTTGGCGAACTAATGTAAGTTGTTCAAATTATATTTTAGATCATTCTGAAATCAAAGTATCATGGAAGAGACACTTACTTGCAAATGCTATCAATTAAGTAGCACCTTCTAGAGATAAGCTCCTGTTTCTCATAGAAATTTGCTTGTGTCAAACGAGTCTCTGGCTGTGCAGCCTAGGACACTTATTGACCGTTTTTATACGTCAAGTAACTTTCTGAGGTTGACTTACCCTATCCAGTTGTTTTGGCGCGAGACGTT
Organism: Schistocerca americana; assembly: GCF_021461395.2. Taxonomy (NCBI): domain Eukaryota; kingdom Metazoa; phylum Arthropoda; class Insecta; order Orthoptera; family Acrididae; genus Schistocerca; species Schistocerca americana. The sequence continues at coordinate 717,146,652 of NC_060121.1, read as the reverse complement.
TATTACGCCTTCATTTTACAGTTTTATGTTAAGTGCAGTTCGCTCTGTGAAGTTTTGAGCAGTG